>NC_138347.1:51102637-51267637 GCF_046562875.1 Panthera onca
ATTTATAATGCACTTGGATTTAGACTTGGTCCCTGCCTGTCCCTGGTTATTTGCACTGGATTGCACAAAACCTCTCCACCTCAGTGCTGCACTTGTCCAAATAATTACTCTTTCAAGTGCTTGAGAAGATCATGATTATCTTTTCTCACAGCACTTGAGCAATTGTCTATATGTTTAGTTAACTGCTCCCTCCTTTTCTCAGTAACAAAGTTTGTTAGTCAGGTCCTACATCAGAAATGAGAGAGGAAGGAGGAGGTGTAGGACACGGAGATTTGGAGAGCAGTGAGCTTCAGGTACATGCTGATTCTCTGCTCAAGAAAGAGATCTGGGGCATTCAAGCAACTGAAACTTTGGATTGATTCGAGCTGCTGGACACATCCAAGTGAAAGAAAACCCCAGTAATTGAAAGAGCGCTGTGATATTTCTTACTGTCAAAAATTAATGTACACAGACACACACATTTGAATAGTGTATGACTATGAACTGCTTGCACTATCACAGTATCTCAGTCTTTGAAAAGTACATTAACAAAATATTAACTTTATAGCAGAAGCACTTGCTTCCACTTAACCTATTTCTGCAATTTCCAGAGTTTCTTTTGATGATGTCACCTTCTGTTCTTTGTTTTACTTTTACTCCACTGCCAAGGATGAAAATTCAAAAAGCCTAGCTTTGAGTTATGCAAATGGAAAATGAAACAAAAAATATTAGCCAAAATAAAATAAAATTGGAATCTGTTAATCATATTAAGAAAGAACTCTGCTTTCTTTTCTTTCCTCTTATCCCCCGCCCCGAACTTTGCACAACACTGAGTCTTGGACTGGGCACAGATTAAGCACTGAAAGAATACATCACAAAAAGAACAACAGTCAAATAATGCTCAGATATTATAGAGATTCCCTTTCCTTACTCTTATTTTTTATTTTTATTCTGAAAATTGAAGCTGTGCCATTTTCTAAAATGTTGAATTGATACAGCTGAACATGATGCCACAGTAGAAAACTACTAACTTTCCCCTTGTTGTGATCTATGTCAGACTGACTATACTACTTAGGATAGAATCGTTCCATATAAACCACTGATGGAAAATACGTCTCAAACAAAAATATCAATAATTAATTTGGAAATGGCTATCCCTGTTGAAGAATGGAATCATGTACTAATGGTTTCTAGTGAGCTCTTTTAGCATGCATTGAAGAAGAAATAAGGTACAGTGAAAACACAAAGATCTCCAATTGTTGGTGGGGTCCTGACTGACTTTCTACAGTACAGTTCTGAAAGCCCAGAGATGTCCACAGTGTCATCAGACAGCAACAGCCAATCAAGTGAATGTGTATTATCTGAGAAGTGCTCTGCTATTGAACATAATACCAAGACCTGTCACTATTTCTAGTTCTAGTCTTTTTTTTTTTAAATACATATACACCAATGAAGATATACCAATTTATATATTCTTGAATATATACCAATGAAGAACATGTGAGTTGACATTTTACAATTCAGGCAGAATAGCTGTTCTATCATCTTAAGTGATACTCAATGTCTTAGGGTTTCTTCTAAATGCCATTGGTATTAGGCTTCTCTGTGCCCTAGGAGTCAAAGATGAGACGAAAAGCCACCAAAACATTTATGGTAAACTAGCTTATGTCAGAAGATCCCTTAGAGACAACTGAATCTGTGACATGGGAAAGCTGATAATATGTAATTTCAGTATCTTTCTGATATATATATTTGGCATATATATATTCAACTTGATCTCCTACTGCCCCATACCCAAGCCTTCATTTTCAGAGAGTAAAGGAGTTAATAAAAACATATAGGAATATTTCAATATTCCCTGATACTTAATTCAGTATTTTTATAAAAAATATTTCCACACACATTTTAAAATGGCATCAACTTCAACAAGTCAATACATTTTATTGTGTTCACCTTACAGGGAAGTAAACTAAGATTCAGACAAATTAGAGAATTTAACCAAGATAACCTAGTGGCCTATAATGGCAAACTCACTCCTCACTTCATGTTGCAATATTTGTTTGTTTGCTTGCCTCCCTAGGGAAACAATAATATATACCATCCAAAATGAGAGACATAAAGATATATGAATTCCTTTCCTTTCTGGCATTCTTAAGAGTAACTTTTTAAAGCAATTTGAACTGTTACAGAGTCACCAAGAAGGCACAGCATTAATGAGGACAGCACTGACATAGAACATTTGACAAAACATAATGAACTCACTTTTTATAAGGAGAACAGAAAGCTGTGATAGTACCTCCAACTCAATGTCAAGCCCAGGCTTGTTGGGATTTTAACTGGATGAGCAAAAGTAATATAATGTGCAGAAATGTTAAACATCCATCAAGTTCCTGTTGGAAGTAAACATTTCAGAACAGCAAAGAAGTGTTTTAAGAAGCAGATAATCCTTGTAGACCATGGTGAGGTTTGCAAAGTATTAAAAAAGAGAATAAAATAGAACTGATTCCCCACTCCACCTCCTCCCTATATGAGCTTCTTATTGACGGCATAGATTTAATTCAAACAAGTCAAATACTCCCCTACAGACTTTGGTGGAGAACTATTTTGTTCAAGCATCTTAAAATGAAAGGACAGGAGAGGTGATCTGATAACATGTTTGAAAGGCTGAGGACCATGCTTACAACAAAACCAGGCTGGGAATTATCTTATTATCCCCAAATGGCTTCAGGGAAAAAAAATGTCACTATCCCCCAAGAAATATTTTATAATTCAAATATGACTCCAGCAACAAGATAAAATTTTCAAGAATTTAAAAACACTTCTCACTAGCTATTGGGAAAATGAACAGCATTCAAGGGATTTCTGGGTCTTTTTGAATAGCATAATATTCATACCTATGAATGGTGAGGCCTATACTTTGGTTAAATTTAATTACATAAGTTTGCATAGACACAAAAACAGTACTAACAGATTTCCAAGAATACTATATAGCAAATAACGATCCACAGTATAGTGGGGAGAGTGGTAGGAACTTCTACATCTTTCTCAGCAGTTACCATGATTTTTTCCGTGTAAAAGTATTTATTTGTACAAATGTTTAGAATACAGAAAGAAAGTAAGGAAAGAAAAAAGACACCTCAACTCTAAAGTGACAGTGAATTAGGGCCTGCCCACAGCCAAGGGGAAGGCCACTCCAGAGTGTCCTGGCATGGAGTGCCCCACCCCCACCCCCATGCCAACTACTCCACCTCAGTGTCCCCAGGCAAAAAACTGAGGGATCAGGGTGTGAAGATCTTCCCAGCTGCTAGTGAGCATGCAAGGGAAGAAAGGGATGTCTATGTGGCCTCCCTGTGACCCAGAAGCCAGGATGCACACAGCAGGAGGCAGAGGTTCCCAATTCAGTTAGGGGCAGGAGCTGCATGTCTAGGAAGAACAAAAGGGGATTTTGGAGGTAGACTTTTTCATGGAGTTAAAAAACAGGCACATTATCCAACATCTCCCGGTGACCAGAGGGGGGCAGAGTTGCCACCTGAGTTTACTGCTGCCAAAAGCAGACTAGCACAACTACCTGAGGTTCTCTGCACTTGCAAAAGAAGAGGGAAAGGTGGGCATGAAAAACAAGAGAGGAAGAGAAAGACAGCCCTAGAGGTATGGAGGCAGTGGGGGTGGGGAGCATATCAAGAGGAGTTCTGGTTCCAGTAGATGGAAACTCTCTCCTTCCACAGGTCCAGAAACAAGCTGTGGCTCCAACTTCCTTCAGGAGGCTCAGACACAGATGGGGTGAGGTAGTACGGTAGCCACCATCACAGTTGTCACAGTGATCTCCAAGGTGCTGCACAGTGTCTCCAAGGTCCTGCAGATGTTGCAGCACTTGTGCTAGATGCACTGCCAGCAGCAGGTCTTCACAGCTGCCATCGTCACCAGGGTGAAGTTCAGGAAATACAGGCGCTCTGAGTGGCCACAATCAGAACAAGACACCAGCTCCTTGGACTGCCCTGTCTTCTTGTTGATCTTTGAGTTCCCTAGGCAGAAGTCACCATAGTGTTGGGCAGGGCCAATCTGTCCAGACCCTTCTTGGATTTCTGCTCCTCTGATCTCAGAAAGCTGGGGTGGGTGGCTGTGAGTCTTCCTTATCCTCACCCTGCTCCTTAGCCAAGTGGGAGTGGTGACTGAGGCCTGGTCAGTTCTTATAACATTGTCCACAAATGTCACAGGCACAGGGCTTGTCCTGATCCCCCAGGATGGAAGTGTAGGCACTGTCCACACCTCTACCCTTGGATTTCCCCCTTACCCAGACACCTGGGAGTGTCTTCTTAACAGTCCTCATCATCAGGGTCATCCAGGAAGTCATCTGGTCCTAGAATCCACGTCCCTGCTCAACTGTCGGTCACAGGAAACTTACCCAGGCTGTCATTATCCTCTCCGGATCTAGAGCACCACACTTCTCCAGGGGGTTGGTGCACAATAGAGCCTCTAAACTGCTGCCATCTTGAGAGATCAACCCCTTTTTCTTCAGGGTCTGGTCTGTGTCGGGTTTAATAGATGGTTAAAAAAAAAAAGTCCTGGATCCTCACAAGGGTGGAACCACTTCTTTTTCTGGTGGCACAGTACATATGGTAGCCATATGTAGGACAGGGTAGGAGTACAGGTACCCAGAGGCCAATCCTGGACCCTGGTGTCTCTTTCCCATCCAGAGATAACAGTTGCTCTGGAATACTCTAGGCTGTGAGTCCAAGAAAGGAAGGCACACACTGGGCTCAGCACAGAGGTGGATATTATATCTATGGCATTGCTCGTGGCATCTTTGTAATTCTGGTCATCAAGAAGCTTCACCGCATTTGCCACCACAGCTGCTATCTTCCCTGCTCCTTTCTTTCAGGGCTTACCATGATTTTTAATTACTTATTTATTGTCTAGCTTTTCTAAAAAAAGACGCTGAACTGTGTCATTGTTGGTTCACTGCCATAATTTCAGTCCTTAACATCAAGTCAGACGCAAGATGGTTATATAATGCCTGACAGATAGGTGACTACTAAAGTAAGGAAGAGTAAAGCAAAAACAAACAAAAAACAACAAACATCCACACACAAAACAGAAAAAAATAAAACAAACAACAAAATAAATTTTAATAGGAGTAACTGTCAGTTTGCAGATCCAGTGTTTGCCTTCATTACATAAGTATTCATGAATTTTATTGCCAGAAATTATAGTAACCCATGACATTCCAGAAAAACTGGCTGCCTATGTGAGAGGAGACAGATATGACACACAGCATGTTTTGTTTGAATTAAAAAAATAATAATAAAATCTTGACATTTCACTTTTCATCTATAAAGCTCTGGATTTCTGGATTCTTTGGGGGAAAATAAAACAAACAGTATATCAAGCAATGCTAGTCCTAAATTATAACATGGCAATGACTGCTTGAACATGAGTTTTGGACTTCTGGTTTTCATATAATGTCTCTATAATACTATTTTACCTCCTTCATCTTACTTATTGCCTGACTCTTGGAAACATTTGACTTTATTACCTCCACCTATAAATAAGATTAATGGCACTTCAGAAGCTTGACTATCAGGCTTAATTGGGCAGAAAAAAAGTTTGGTAATAAAAATATAATTAATGAATTGTAAGTATCCTTGAATTATCTTTGAATAAATATAACAAAAGATATGTCTGTTAAAATAACTAAAGAAAGAAATTTGGTAAATATGTTATAGGAAATACAGTGTGTATAATTACTATAAGCTTTGCAAAGAATTTAGTCATATGGATATAAAGAAGTTCAACAAGTCTGTCCTTCTTTTGGTTTATGGATAGACATTTTCACTTAATATTTAATTTGATTTAAATATACTATATATTTTTATTTAAACTAAAATAAACAAACAAATAAAAAAAGTAGTTCATCCATTTATTCCACCCACGAACCCTCATCTGTGGCAAACACCAATCTGTTTTCTGTACCTATGACTTTGGGTTTTGTTTGCATATTTTGTTTGTTTGTTTGTTTTGGATGTTTTGTTTTGTTTATTTTAGAATCCACATATAAGAGAAATCACAGTATTTTTGTTTATGTCTGACTTATTTCATTTAGCAAAATGCCCTTGAACTTAAGTGCTAAGAAGCAATTTAGATTGAAGCAAAGATCACTTCAGTAACACTACTGTATACAGTAATTATGTCTTTTGTCTCAATATATAACATATACATAGAAAATGCTATTTTATCCTCTGGCTATGTAAATAGTATGAGAAGCCTGAAAATATAAAGAAGTTGTATAAAGAAGTAAAAGTATCAAAAGCTTTCTAATTCTTATTATATATAATAATATATATTCATATATATATATATTCACATATATAATAATATATATTCATCTGAGTATGATTCATCTTCAGTATATATTCATCTGAGTATGATTCCAGTGGTTAAAAAATTAACATAACACTGATCTTCTTGAAAATTATGCTGCTTTACCCCTTAATGAAACTGAAACCATTGTAACAACTCTCTTGATATGAGATATATGTAAAGAAGTGTTGTGAAGTGTTGGAAAAAAATTGAAAATATAAAATGCAGAAGAGATTAATTATGTCCGCACACCCATTATTCCTCTCTTCCTCTCCAATACCTCTCCATTACACCCATCGCTAGAAGTTCAGTATAGGAGAAAACAGCTAAGTGAGGGTGGATGAGACATCCTAAAGAGGCCTGGAACCCACCCTTTTACAAACATCTAAATATTACTGAATTGCTTCAAAAATACTCAAAGGGGCATCACTTTTCAAGTTCCTTTCCTTTTTTGACACCTTTACAGCTTGTATAGGAAATTTTAAAACTCCAGGAAACTGTAATGGCACAAATATATCATTTTCATTAATCATGTTAGAAGTAACACACCTTATGACATTTTTCAATGAGTAGGAGCAATCTGATAATACTCCTCTTGTGTCTGTGTAAGACACTGTCGATTTGCCAAATTGAGTTTGACATTTGCTTTATTTGTCTGAGTTATATATTCATGATAACCCCTTAGCATGTTTGAATCAAAGTATTATCTTTAAGGAAAGTTTTATAATGATAACCATAGACATTTTGAATAAGAAGGCTAGAAAAGAAAAGAAAATTACTTGTGACGAACCTGATTAGAAACATAATGCAAAATGAATTTAGAAATGACAGACATTCCCCCCCTCCAAAAAAAAAAAACACTTTTATATAAATCCAGGCTTCCGTATCAAGCATATTAGGAGATTTAAAATGAGACTGGGGTGCCTGGGTGCTCAGTCAGTGAAGCATCTGACTCTTGATTTCATCTCAGATCATGATCTCATGGTTCCTGGGATGGAGTCCCGTGTCAGGCTCTACGCTCACAGTATGGATTCTCTCTCTTCTTCTCTCTCTCTCTACCTTTCTCTCTCTCTCTCTCTCTCTGTCTCTCAAAATAGATAAGTAAACGTAAATAAAATAAAATAAAATAAAATAAAATAAAATAAAATAACATAACATAAAATGAAATAAAATAGACTGCATTTTATCACTATCATTGCAAACTATGCTGCTTGGCTTGTGGTATATACTTAGGTTGTTGTAAAATGTCATTTGATTTATGTTTTACCACTGCTAACATGTAGAAAAATGGAGAAATGAAAGATAATTTCCACATAGTGATAATGAAATTAAAGAAGAAACAATGCTGGAAAGTTAGAGTATTATTAACTTCAAATTTGCCTTCACACACAGTTGTATGAAGAAAAGCCAACATGCATTTTAGCAGGATAGATATGAATGGGACTAGATAGAGTCTGAGACATACTGTCTGATAATTTATCTTGCCTTGGCCCACCTCTCCATTCCTATGTGGCTATCAGAGCTCAGGTCATTATTACCTATATCCTGGGATATTTTAATATCTTTCAACTGATCTCACTTCCAGCCACTTCCTGACTTAGTTCATTTCCCACACATTGCTAGACCCAACACCCTGACACACAATTGTGTTCTTGGCTCATCTCAGCTGAAATATTCCAGGGGCTTCACTTTCCTACAACTTAGAATTGAAACACTTAAGCTGAATCAACTGTTTCAAGACAGTGATACAAACCTACTTGTTCATCAATATTGCCCAGTATTCCAAAGACTTCACTTTTCAGGCAAATCAAACTAATCACTATAGTGTAATCACTCTTCCATTAATTACTGGAATGGCTGTCTCTCCGTCAAGATATGTGCAAATCCTACATATCTCTCAGAGACTATTTAGAGTGCCAACTCACCTCTTAAGTGTTCCTAGAATTCACACCTGTTCTGGAAGCAAACTTTCCCTCCTGTGAATGCAGCTAAAATTCTGCCTGTCATTATTTGATAAAAGTGTTTTATTCCTTAAAATCTGTTTAGTTAACAAATATTTATCAACTAACAAACATGGGAGTGTTTATTTACTTGAACTATTGTTATATGTAAGCAAAAACAAAAACAATACAAAAACATTTATGCAAAGCATCTAACAGTATACACCCTATTTTAATAGGTACTTAGTCAAGAGCATTTTCCTTCCATCATCTTTCCCTACTTTATGGTCCATGACTGGTTTATCACTATAAATTTCCACAGCAGTTAATCTATTACCTTCTATGTAATGAATGCTCCATAAATATTTGTTGAACTACAAGGTAATTTTTTTTAGCTCTTTCTTCATTTCTTTAAAAACTGTCACATTACTTGTACTAAATGTTAAATATGGTTCATTTTCTGAAAACGTCCATTTTCATGGACATAAACCTGGTTATGCTATAATGCACAACTAATAATACTTTTGCTTTCTAAGCTTAAAGAGCCATTACAAATATTTATAATTATTTAATTAGCTTTGGTAATCAGAATAAATATTTCCAAGGAACAAATTAAGAATATTATCTTCCTTTCAAAAGAGAAAATATCAAAGCTGAAAGTGTCACAAGTACCTGATAATAGAAACTGTCTATTATACTTAACAAGGCAGATATTTCATGTTTACATTCAATAGCCTTGCATTGTACAAACCAATTAGCCAGGCAAAATGAGGTGTATATGTCATTCTGAAATAAGAAGTAGGTAGGGGTCTGGGACTTCAAAGGGAAAGAAAGTGATTCACAGGAAGATTAAAAAGAGGAAATCTTTGTTAAACAATTGTTAGCTGGGCCTAACAGAAACAATGAAACAAGAATTTTAACAAACAGACTTTGCTAAATTCCTCTCTGTCTACTACACCTACTTCATATTATAATGTAAGTCTCTATGGTGATAGCTCCCTTTCTGGAGCAGATACTCTATCTAAATTATTTTAGCCAGTTGGGGGAAGGTCAAAATTTCTTCACGAATTTTTTGGGCCTTGATAATTTTCAGCTCAAAATAATTTGCATGCCAAAGTGACATATCTTGGGACAATTCATTCTAAACCCTTGCACATATAACTATAAATAAATTACAATCAGTAACTCAGCATATAAAATCATTACCTTTCATGATATATGAAATTGAATGAAAAATTTAATGAATGACCAAGTGTTTTTTTACACAGAATATATGTAACAAATCAATATTCAAATATGATAAATAATGTCAACATAGAGCAAAATATACAAGTATAAAGAAATGCACCATTAAAATGTATACATAAACCACTGATATCCTTGTGCAAAGCTAAAACTGTGATGTTTTACAAAACAGCATTCTAATAATTGGGTAAGAATCAAGTATATTTTGAGAGAACAGATAAAAGACAAAATAGAAAGAATATGATTGCTTTCTCCAACATTCAACAGACACATACTTGGGTATATCACCTCGTAATCTATTTTCACAGTATTTTATGGAACATATGATGTGTTTGGAAATATTTGGTTGTTTTAAATGATATACATAATGTATAAACATATCTCATCTTCCAAGGAATTTATAAATTAGCACACACATGAAGCAGATGGTATTATTCAATATTTAACTAAACACTGTACTAGGTTATACAGATTATATTGTTAATTAGTTTTGAGAAAGTTCAGAAAACAATTTTGGATTAGTTCTGTGCATTTGACTGATTAAATTATTTTGAAAGCTTACAATGACTATTCATGTTGTGTTTTCTAGGACATTCCTATCAAACTTTTTGTTTGAATAAAACTGTCTATCCTATATCTACTAAAAATTAATTATAGGATATATTAAAAATGAATAAATTATATATATTTTATTACCAAATTTTTTACACTCAATTTTTTAAAAAAATAAGGACTTTGATTTTGACCTGAAAAGTACCCAGAAGTTCCTCCATCTTGGATGCATCAGAGGACTGAGGTTGTAGGGAAAACTGCTACCTGGAAATCTAGAGTAATAGACACATCCAGAAACACTACAGAGACACTGTAACACAAATAAAGAATGCCTTTGATGGACTCATCACTAGACTCAACAAGGCCAAAGAAAGAATCAGTAAGCTTAAAGTTAGATCAATAAAAACTTGCCAAACTGAAGAGCAAAAAGAATTAACACTAATTCTTAAACAATCTCTTCCAGAATATTAAAGATGAAAAAATCTTCCCAAGTAATTTAATGATGCTAGTAGCTCCCTGATATCACAACCAGGCAAATAAAATATAAAAGAAAGAAAGAAAGAAAGAAAGAAAGAAAGAAAGAAAGAAAGAAAGAAAGAAAAAAGAGAGAGAAGGAGGAAGAAGGAAAATGCTAGGGCACTATCTCTCATAAACATAGACACAAAAATTCTCAACAAAATGTAAGCAAACCCAACCTAAAATGTATAAAAAATAATTATACAACATGACAAAGTGAAATTTATTATAAGCATGCAAGGCTTGTTCAATATCTGAAAATAAATCAATGCAATCCTACCCTATCAACATCTTGATCCAGATCTCAAAGTTCTGTGTTCAAGCCCTACATTAGGCTCAGTGCTGGGTGTGAAGCCTACTTTAAAAAAGAAAAAAAAAATGCCCAAAAAACTAGGAATTAAGGGAATATCCTCAACCTAATAAAGAATATCTACAGAAAACCTATGGCTGATATTGTATTTAATGGTGTATGACTGAACGATATCCTCTAAAGATTGAGGACAAAACAAGAATGCCTGCTCTCACCAATCTTATTCCACAAAGTACTAGAATTTCTAGCCACAGAAGTAAAGCTAAAGAAATAGGAGCCATGGTGATAGGACAGGAAAAACAAACAAACAAACAAAACCAAACTTTGTATTTGCAGATGGTGTCATTGTATACATAAAAAATTAATAATAAAAAAAAAGCTCCTAGAAGTAATAAGTTCAGCTAAATTGCAGCATATAAAAGGGACACAGAAAAAACAATCACATAAATGATAAAATGTTATTTATAATCATGCCAAAGAAAAGAAATACTTAAGTTTATATTTGATAGAACATGTTTAGAGTCTTTATGTGTGAATTATAAAATGTTAATAAAAGAAATCAACAAGACCTAAGTAAAAGGAGAATAAACCATGTCTGTGTATGGAAAGATTCAACATAGGAAAAGTGACAGTTCTTTCCAGATTGACTATAGGTTTAATCCAATACACACCAGAATTCCACAAGATTTTTGTATCCATTTATAAGCTTATTTTACAATTTATATGGAAAGGCACAGGATCTGTAATAATTAAATAATAAATAAATAATATATATAATAAATAAAATAATAAATAAATAAAAAAGTAAAAAGAGTCTCTATCTGAAATTAAAGCTTACTTTATAGGTATAGCAATTGAGACAATAAGATATTGGTGAAGGATTAGGTACACAGATCAATGGAAAATAATAACACAAAAAAGACTCACACAAATAAACTCAGCTGAGTTTTCACAAACTAATAAAAGTAATTTAATGGAGGAAGGTTAGCCTTTTCAACAAATTGTATTGGAACAACTGGGTATTCATAGGCAAAAAACAAAAACAACAAAAAATAAAACAAAAAACAAAAAATAAATAAATAAAACCCTCAACCTAAATCTTGCATCTTATACAAAATGTACTCAAATGAGTAATGAAGATAAATACAAAATGTATAACTATAAGTAATGAATGATGATAAATCACTGGCATATGGCAAAAGTTTTTAAAGTTGACACAAATGCATAATCCATAAAATGAAAACCTGATAAATTAGACCTCATGAAAAGTTTTGCTTTACAGAAATCCATGTAAAGTGGAAGAAAATATTTGCAAGTTACAAATCTGACAAAGAACCAGAAGCCAGAATATATAAAGAAGTCTCAAAACTACACAGCTAAAAAATAACCCAATTAGAAAATGAGCAAAAGATAAGAACAGACTTTTCACTAAAGAGGTTATACAAATGGCAAGTAAACACATAAAAAGGTGTATGACATCATTAGCCATTTGGGAAATGCAAATTAAAACCACAGAGGATATCAACACACACCCATCAGAATGGCCAAATAAAAAGTAATGACAACACCAAATACTGTCTAGGATGTGGAGAAAGTGGATCATTCATACATTGTCAGTAAGAATATAAAATATAAAGCCTGAAAATTTTACATTGTGAAAAAGTTTGGCAGTTTCTGAGAAAACTAAACATGTAATTACAACATGACCCAGCAATCTCACTCTTGGACATTTATCCTAGAAAAAGCTTATGTTCACACAAAAATGTATACAGAAATGTTTTTAGTAGCTTTGTTTGTAACTAAAACTATAATCAGCTCAGATGACTTCAATAGCTGAATATTAAATAAACTGTGGCTCACACATACCATAGAATATCACTCAGCAATGAAAAAGAACTGTCTAGTGATACACACAGCTTGGATGAACCTGCAGAGTATTATAGTGAATGAACACATCATTCACCAACACACCAGTTTCATGAAGGAGTTTGATATTGGGTCTCTCATCTTCAAGTCCAAGTTGAAATATGAATGTCTTTTAATCCATAAAATGATAGCACATGTAAAAGGCTACAGAACTTAAAATTATGCTTTCCATTATCATTTTCACTCACATTGAATATTAAAATTCATATGAATAAAAACTTTAAGTCAACTATTTTAGAAAATCTTGCTATTCAAAGTATGGTCATAGGATTAACTGCACTGGCATCACCTGAGAGCTTGCTAAAAATGCAGAAACTCAATCAAACTTAATCAAACTTAATCAAAATCTTCATTTTTCAAGATCTTTCTCTGTATGTAAACTTTTGAACATCATTGTTCTGGAGTAATGGATAGCTACACAGTGGGTAATTGTGCAGTATAATTGCAAGATCTTTCCTATACATTGTTATGTCCTGTGTATATGGGAGTTGAGCTACCATATAAATGTCATATCCTAGCAAATCAAAGGATATAATCAACAGAATGAAAAGGCACCCTATAGAATGTATAGAATGAGAGAAAATATTTATAATTCACATATTTGATAAAGGGTTAATATCTGGAATAAAGAACACCTACAACTCAACAACTAAAAAATCAAATAACCTGATTAAAAAATGGTCAAAGGACTTGAACTGACATTTCTCCACAGATGATTTACAAATGACTGATATGCACATGAAAAGATAATCATAATCATTAATCATTAGGGAAATCAAAACCACAATGAAATATCATCTCATGCCCATCAGTATGGTTACTGAAAGGAAAGGAAAGGAAAGGAAGGGGAGAGGGAGGCAAAGAAGAAGGGAAGGGAAAGAAGGGAAGGGGAAGGGAAGGGAGAAAGGGAGGGAAAGAGAGAGGGTGGGGGAGAGAGGAAGGAAGGAAGGAAGGAAGGAAGGAAGCAAGCAAGCAAGGAAGGGAGAGAGAGAGAAAAGAAGGATAAAAGGAAAAATAAGTTTTGGCAGGGATGTGAAGAAATCCGAACCCTTGTGCACTGTTGGTGGGATTGTAAAATGTTGCAACTGCTATAGAAAACAATATGGAGATTCCTCAAAAACGTAAAAATAGAGCTACAATATGCTTAAGCAATTCCACCTTTGGGTATACATCCAAAAGAATTCAAAACAAAATCTCAGAGAGATATTAACATTCTCAAGTTCACTGCAACATTATTCACAATAGTCAAGACGTAAAAACAACCTAAATAGTCATTAGCAGATTAATGGATAAAGAAAATGTGGTAATACATACCATGGAATGTTACTCAGCTTTAAAAAAAGAGGAAGAAAATATGAATGAACTTGAAAGATATTATGCCAAGTGAAATAAACCAGTCACAGAGGAACACACACTGCATGATTTCACTTATGTAAGGTATCTAAAATAGTCAAATTCATAGAGGGGATATGGAAGGGGGAGAAAAGGGAGCTGCTACTCAGTAAACATTAAGTTTCAATTATTCAAGGCAAAAAAGTTCTGAAGATATATTTCATAATAACATGAATATACTTAACACTACTGAGTCATACAGTTAAAACTGGTTAATATAGTCAATTTTACATTTTTTAACACACACAGGTACACATACAGCCAAACCTATCTCAGAATAATTCTGCATAACATTTGTTATCCCAAAAAGAGAAAAACAAAACAAAAAACAAAAAAGATACAAGAGAAAAATAAAACTGTAACATACCCTCCAAAATCTGACTCCAACCAATCTTGCCTACTGTATCCCCCAATATTTACGTATTAACATTTCATTTTAGCCAATATATAACATACCCTCCAAAAATGTGACCCCAACCAATCTTGCCTACTTTATCCCCCCCATATTTATGTATTAACCTTTCATTTTAGCCAATTTTTTATCCAATATCATTTAGCCAAAATATATAACCACACTGAATTCCTTCAGCATAACAGACACAATGACTCACAACTCAACGAGATCTTGTTCATTGCCTCCATCATAACACTTCTCTTACCAAAAAATATAATAAATCATTGTGCCTGAATTAGTGGGATCAGATCTTGTTAATCATTATATGCCCAACATTTAGCCCAAAGTATGGAATATGCTAGGCTTTCAATGCTCTATCCATTTAAAATACACACACATACACACACACACACACACACACACACACACACACACTCCAAATTGTTTACCCAGTGAATTTTTTTTTTTTTTTTAACAGCTCAGTTGAATCTAATCTTCTTCCCTAATGGTTTTGGCCCATAGCTGTCTCTCATTTCTCTGAATTCTATTATCGTGACATTATTTTCAAGCTGGTATTACTATTTAAATGTTTATTTCTCTACAGCTTCTCTTTAAAAAGAAATGGTCAGAGAGTATTTATAATTCTTTGTTTTCTTGGGTATTAATAAATACTATGAACCAATTAATTTTTGATATACAGTGACTTATATGGATTTTGATATAGAATTAAAGATGTTCAGTTTAATTTTTAGGCGGTTAATTATTTGATTCATTGAAAAAAATCTTTCTGATATTTGTCTCTATAATGCAGCAATTTCCCAGGAATTTATTTTGGAATAAACTTATTGAAATGGTCTATTTATGGGTTCACTGAAACTCTGCTCTAATTCAGAGCCCAGAGTATTATGGCCATTATATTTTTGTTAGGCTTTTATAAAGTTAAGAAGCACTGCTCAGAGATGCAATTTTCTAAATAGCCTCTGATGCTCTGATAGCGGTCTATTTTCCAAGAACACACCCCAAGTAAGGAATTATTATCAGGAAAATGAACAACAAAATATGACAATTTATTGTCCCTCAGCCCCAAAAGCATAAAATATTTACTCAATAAAATGGGCAAATTGGTATAAAAAGTCCACATCACTGAGATGAAATATCAAAGCTAAAATGGTTCAATATTGTAACAGCATTTATATGAGGACAAGGCTTGGATGGATAAACTAAATTTATAGCTTTGCCCTTTTCCTGTTTTTGCATGGTTAATTCTTGTCAATATTGAATTATGTAGGCTATTGTACTTAATTAATGTGAGGATAAGCTCATCATTGTTTCCATGAATAAAACCAGTTAGAATGGTGATTTTCTGACATGAGTTTAATATATGCTGATTACAGTAACATTTCCATAATGGTTTTTAAAAATCACTGATAATAATTGTAAAATATTTTATTATGAGTTGCTTTTTAAATCATGAGCAAATATTTGTTTGAATCATGAGAAAGTATATTAATAAAGTACAAAATTTGTTATGCACTAGGGCAAGTTAGATTTCCACGTACTCATAACTGAAATAATCAGCATTTTATCACCGCCATCCTTGCTGTTTAAAGTACGGCCTCTGGACTATAGACAGTAATATTACTTGGAAGCTTTTAAAAATTATTAACTTCAGGTCCTATCCCAGCTTACTGAATTCTAACAAAATTTTCAGATAATATGCATTTACATTAAATTTTGAAAATATCTTATTATCATCATCATCACTTTCATTGCCATCATAAGAATCCCTATAACTGGCACCTTGGAGCTTCAATGTGTGTTTAAAAAAATGTTTATTTTTGTTTTGCATCCATGATATCACTCAATGTGGTCCAGTGTGCACAGCATTAATGTGTGTCACCTATATGATGAAATGTCATTTTACTCATAAATATCCCACTGGCCACAGCTTCTCCAACTTAAAAGTATGGGGAGTTTGTCAGACTGCAGATTTTGAACAGTAGGTCTTGAATGGGCCCGATTCTGACTCATTTTCTATGTTTTAATAGATCCAATATAATCTACCTGATATAAGGTACCAGACTGGTTCCCCCACTGCAGAAGAATTATTTCAAAGTTTAATGTTGCCCTGAACTGTATATTGGGTAGACATTTAGCAATACATTAAACCAGTCAGACTCAGTGACAGGTAATCTGTATTACTGAGCTCATGAGTAAGTTCCATCTCTGCTACCATGACCACTTTCCACTTTGTACACAGAGTCCACTGAGAAAGTACCAATGTGTCCGGGTAATGCTAATTGCATAATTGATGATAGCATCATCTGCATAGAATTCAGTAATTTATAATTTACTTTAGACATAAACATTGTCACTCTGCCAATTTTGAAAGATTCATCTACGTATATCTTCCTCTGACCAACCTGTTACCAATTCCCCTGTCTTATAATTTTCAAATCCATGATCATATGGCAAAATTATTAGCCACTGTCTATACTATGTATATAGCCACTGTCTATAACTACCACTGTATAGTTATATTTATAACTATACATCTGGTCCTTTCTATACCCATATGAAGTGACAACCAAATATATTGCATGAAACTCTGTTTATGGGAAGGATGCTCTTACCCAAAATCTTTAAGGACTGTACTAGGAAGTGATTATATTATGTTGGCAATCTAGATCTGACTGGTATCAGAAGACTGAGCAAAGCCTGTGTTAGAGAAAATAATGGTCCCAAAGAGGTCTGTCCACATACTAACACGTGGTATCTTTGAATATATTGTTGCATGGCAAGACAGAATTAAAGTTGCAGATAGAATTATGTTTGCTGATCAGCTAACCTTGAGGAGAGGAAAGTACCTTTGATATTCCAGGTGGGCTCAATGTAATCACAATGTAATCCTTTTGAGAGAAAAGTTAGGCAGGACCATCAGAGTCAGGAAGAGATTTGAAGACACAATGCTGCTTTTCTGGCTTTGAAGGAGCAGCAGGGGCCATGAGCCAATGAATACAGGAAACCTCTAGGACCTAGCAAAGGCAAAGAAACACCATCTTGCCTAGACCCTGCAAAAGGAATGCAGCCCTCCCTGGTGACACCTTGATTTCTAGCCCAGTGAGACCCATTTGAACTGTAATATAATATTTCTGTGTTGTTTAATGCCACTAAGCAGTAGGAAACTAATACACCATTTCTTTTTCCGTTACCTGATCAGAGCAAACTTCCCACAAGGATATAAAAATCAATTGAAGGAGGAATGACAATGTGGTAGAAATAGTTACTGTGGATATATGAGAAACTTGCTCATGTAATTAACTTGAATTATCATAACCACTCAGGTCCAATATTAAATATACCACTTCCTCTTTAAGACTGGGCACCACTATTTTCACTGAAATTTATCACTTTGTGGACTATAAAAATTCAGTTTTTAAAGGGCAAATCAAGTGTCCTGGTTATTTGGTATTCCATGGTTAATAATCAGTTTCTAACAATGCCAAATAGCAAAACAAGAGGTATTACCAAGGAATTATATTTAATTGTGAAATAAGACATGCATGCCATTTAACACCCCGATGTGTCCTGCTGTAACTCTCTTACTAGGACTTTTCAGAACTTGAGACAACAAAATACCTGCTATTTTAGCAGAGCAATAGCGAGAAACATAACAGAAACCACCATACACCAATTTGACTCCATGAAGCACAGCATTTTACCCAGTATTGCCAAATCTGGACAACTTTAATTGTTCTCATCCTTGAGCAAGAGCTACGAATTAGGGGATACACTACGTGGGTGAAGTGGTCTCATAAGAAACTCCTTTCCTTATACACTTACATATAATATTACATATTGAGAGAAAGACTGCACATGCCATTTATAAAGGTCATTAAGTACTTTTTGTTTTTATTACATTTATTCATCATAATAATTTTTTGCAGTTACTAATATAAGGAAATAGTTGAGAAGAGGGCATGATGGGACAGCAATAAAATTGCAGTTACATGTACATGGAAATACTAATTGTTCATCTTTAAAAACGTCCATAAACAAATTTCAGTTTCTGTTTTCAAAGCAGTATCTGTGCTCGCCCCTCCCCCCCCCCAAAAAAAAAGAAAAGGAAAGGAAAGGAAAGGAAAGGAAAGGAAAGGAAAGGAAAGGAAAAGAATACACATATGTCCTGGTTTTCTAAACGTTTGTTTAGTTAAAATAACATTTTAAAAAACAAGATACATATTTTATAAAAGGTAACAAGTTTTTATCAGAAAGCTAATCAAAACACTCTTTATAGGAAACTAAGTGGAAAAGAAAGTAAAAATCTGTAAACTATTTAGACAATTCCCTATGATACATTTCAGAGTTCAGAAAAGGGTAAGCAAAGAAAAAAAAGTAAGTAATGTTTTGATATCACCTGGTATGTTTTTGAATACTAGTATAATAATGATGAATTATTTGTTATGAGTAAAAAAAATACATTTTTTTAATATGGTACTGCTTTGAAATTAGACTCCATTTGCTTGACTCAGGTGTTTTGTGTCTAGAGTGTGTAGTCTAATTTTGAATAGGTGCCCTCAAGAGCAATACTGCACTTCTTTTTTTTAATGTTTTATTTTTTTAAGTAATCTCTACACCCAACGTGGGGATCAAACTCGAGACCCCTAGATCAAGAGTCACATGCTTTATCAACTGAGCCAGCTAGGCATCCCTCCCCATAAGATTACCCTTCCTAAATGTTTGCTATGACATTAAAAAATGGTTTCAATAAATTATAAATACTATTAAGTATAAACTATTGAATAATTTATGAGTGAGAAATCTTTGCTTTTACACCTTATTTTTAACTCATTATATCCATACCAAAAGCTTCAAATGAGTATTTGCTTATTTATAAAGATTTAAACCAAGAGCTCTTGAAGAAAACCATTTGTTTCACAGCACAGCCATCTTTCATCTTGAAGTTATTTAGCTGACTTAACGCAAATCATAATAATGATCAGATACTTTAAAAGTCTGAATGCAGCAGGATTAAAAACAATCCTGCAAATCTTTTGTAACTGGAAAGAGGAGATCAGTGACCACAATTTAAAGAAAAGTTTAGTGGATTGCAACATTAGAGAAAAAACACATTTTCTGCAAGGGATTATGATAGTTTAATGAGAGTGAAATGCATGATTATGGTGTACAGCATGGTAGAATTCAATGGAAAATACCAAAAAGGGATCTATAGTAACTTTCTAGATTAGGGAGAAAATACAATACAGTGAAGGGGTGATGTCAAAGATAAAACATAACCAAAAGTGATTAGCTAGGACTTTTTTGCTTTCCCACATGAGAGCCTTTGGCAAAGAATAAGCTGTGCAGCTGACAGCAGGCTGGATATAAAGAGATTACAGCTCAGACAAGAAAAGAAGCTGAATTCAACGTTCCTTAAATTTAAGACATGTGGATGAGTACACAGTAACGGAAAGAAGTTTAGTACCAAAGAAGACATCCAAATGGCTAATAAATGCACAATGTACTCAACAGCAGTAATCACTGGAGTGCAAAATGCAACCACTTCATAACAAACCAGAAAGGGTTAATGGAAAAGAAAATACATAATATTAAAGAAGTCTTAGGTCTCATGGAATGTTTATATATGTCTAGAAAAAAATGTCTATTTATACAATAACTTTAGAAAATGTCATTAAAGTTGGAGATATATATATATATATATATATATATATATATATATATATATGTATATATATATATACACACACACACTTTGCTCAGCAAATGCTTTCTGAGGAATATACCTGTACTGTTTGCTAAGTAAAGCTGCCCAAAAAAGTAACACAGACTAGGCTTAAATGACAAAAATATTTTTTCCTCACAGTTATAGAGGCTAGAAATCCAAGATTGATGTTTTGATAGAGTTGATTTCTACTGAGAGCCATGAAGAAACATCTATTAGGACTCAGCCTGGCATGTAGATGTGATCTTCTCCCTGTGCCTTCACTTTGTCTTCCCTGTGTCTGTCCAGATTTCTTCTTCTTATAAAGACACCATTTATATTGGATTAGGATTCATTCATATGCCCTCATGTTAACCTAATTACCTCTTTAAGACCCTATCTCCAAATAGTCATACTCTAACACACTGCGTTAGGACTTCAACATATATATTTTGAGGGACATAATATAGCCCGTATTTCTCAACAGATATACCTACATATGCTTAAAAACATTCTGCACAATGATATTTATTGTATTACTATTCATAATATTTCCAAAATATAATCTACCCAAATGAACATATACAAAATGAGTAAGTAAATTTTGAAAGTTTTACACTATAAATTAGTACACAGCAATGAGAACATAAAGATGAACCTCACAAAAAGAAAGAGGCACACAGTGTATTACTTTGTTTATGTAAAGTACAAGAACAGGAAAAATTAACCTATAATTTTAGAAGTCAAGACAGGAACTATTCTTGGAGGTAGGGGTGTAAAGACTGTGACTGAGGGGGAGCGGAGCATGAGGGCAAATATTTCAATACTTTATTGTGGTATCCAGTTTGTGAATAGGCTCTTCACATAAGAATCATGCATGTTACTGAGCATGTTTTGTAATATAAGATTAAAAAAATAAATGAATCCACTGGCTGACTAAAACCACTGATGTTGTTTTTAATAACAGGACATATTATTCTGCAATATTTTATTTGGGGAAGATTAGAGTAACGATTCAATAAACATCCCCAAACTGTAAACTTGATGAACTATTTTGTGTTCCAGCTCTGATCCTTAGATTTAGGACTCTGAACAAATCTTTTTCAGTCACTAAATCCTTGATTTCTCCCTTTAAATGAATGATTCCCCCCACCCCCACCCACCCACCCCAGGGGAGAAGGGCAGAGAGAGAGGGAGAGAAAGGATCTTAGGCAGGCTCCATGACCAGCATAGAGGCTGACAAGGGACTGGAGCTCAGGATGGTGAGGCCATGATCTGAGCTGAAATCAAGAGTCAGACACTTAACAGACTGAGACACTCAGATGCCCCTTAATGATTTCTATAATAACTTCCTTTGGAGTTCTCTTCTAACTTTAGAATTCTATTTTTTATTAATTTTTGGATTGAACTGTTGAATTGGAGTGAAAATTATCTTTAAACATTTGACTAAAAACAAGATAAGTTTTTCTCGAGTGAAAATAACAATTTATTTCCTACTTTTCTGTCACTGAAATGTTATGATTAAGTTTAGTTATAGGATTAAAATTAAAGGGTTATCATTTCTGTTATTACATTTTATTTTAAGTTTATTCACTTATTTTTGAGAGAGAGAGAAAATCCCAAGCAAGCTCCACATTGTCAGTGCAAAGCTCAATGTGGATTGATTTCAAGAACCATGAGCTCATGACCTGAGCCAAAATCAAGAGTTGGACACTTAACTGACTGAGCTACTCAGGCACCCTTCATTGTTGTTATTAATTTTGATAACTGTATGGGTTTATAGAATTATATTTATTTATATAAAAATAATTAAGACAGCAGGGTTTTCCTCATAATAATTTAATGATTTTAAGTAAAAAATATCCATTTATCGATATTATTTTTTTGGCCCTTCTTTTAGTTTTTATTTATTTTTTTTATTTGTTAAGGTTTTTTTATTTAAATTATTTTTTTTAATTTACATCCAAGTTAGGTAGCATAAAGAGCAACAACAATTTCAGGAGTAGATTCCTTAATGCCCCTTACCCATTTAGCCCATCCCCCACTCCCACACCCCCCTCCAGCAACCCTCTGTTCTCCATATTTAAGAGTTTCTTATGTTTTGTCCCCCTCCCTGTTTTTATATTATTTTTGCTTCCCTTCCCTTATGTTCATCTGTTTTGTATCTTAAAGTCCTCATATGAGGGAAGTCATATGATATTTTTCTTTCTCTAATTTCACTTAGCATAAAATCCTCTAGTTCCATCCACATAGCTGCAAATGGCAAGATTTCATTCTTTTTGATTGCCAAGTAATACTCCATTGTGTGAGTGTGTGTATGTATATATACATATGTATATATGTATGTATATATGTATATACACCATATCTTCTTTATCCATTCGTCCATCGGTGGACATTTGGGCTTTCTATACTTTGGCTATTGTTGATAGTGCTGCTATAAACATTGGGGGTACATGTGTCCCTTTGAAACAGCATACCTGTATCCCTTGGATAAGTACCTAGTAGTGCAATTGCTGGGTCATAGGGTAGTTCTATTTTTAATTTTTTGAGGAACCTCCATACTATTTTCTAAAGGGGCTGCACCAGTTTGCATTCTCACCAGCAGTGCAAAAGAGATCCCCTTTCTCTACATCCTCACCAACATCTGTTGTTGTCTGAGTTAATGTTAGCCATTCTGACAGGTGTGAGGTGATATCTCATTGTGGTTTTGATTTGTATTTCCCTGATGATAAGTAATGTTGAACATTTTTTCATGTGTCAGTTGGCCATCTGGATGTCTTCTTTGGAGAAGTGTCTATTCATGTCTTTTGCCCATTTACTCACTGGATTATTTGTTTTTTGGGTGTTGAGTTTGATAAGTTCTTTATAGATTTTGGATACTAACCCTTTATCTGATATGTCATCTGCAAATATCTCCTCCCATTCTGTCGGTTGCCTTTTAGTTTTGCTGATTGTTTCCTTCACTGTGCAGAAGCTTTTTATTTCGATGTGCTCCCAATAGTTCATTTTTGCTTTTGCTTCCCTTGCCTCCAGAGACATGTTGAGTAAGAAATTGCTGCGGCCAAGGTCAAAGAGGTTTTTGCCTGCTTTCTCCTCAAGGAGTTTGCTGGCTTCCTGTCTAACATTTAGATCTTTCATCCATTTTGAGTTTATGTTTGTGTATGGTCTAAGAAAGTGGTCCAGGTTCATTTTTCTGCATGTTGCTCTCGTTTTCCCAGCACCACTTTCTAAAGAGACTGTCTTTATTCCATTGGATATTCTTTCCCGCTTTGTCAAAGATTAGTTGGCCATACTTTTGAGGATCCATTTCTGGGTTCTCTCTTCTGTTCCATTGATCTAAGTGTCTGTTTTGTGCCAGTACCACACTGTCTTGATGATTAGAGCTTTGTAATACAGCTTGAAGTCCCGGATTGTGATGCCTCCTACTTTGGTTTCTGTTTCAAGATGTCTTTGGCTATTTGGGGTCTTTGCGGTTCCTAAATACAAATTTTAGGATTGTTTGTTCTAGCTCTGTGAAGAATGCTGGTGTTATTTTGATAGGGATTGTATTGAATACGTAGATTGCTTTGGGTAGTATCAACACTTGAACAATATTTGTTCTTCCTTTCCAGGAGCATGGAATATCTTTCCATTTGTTTTGTGTGTCTTCTTCAATTTCTTTTATAAGCTTTCTGTAGTTTTCAGTGTATAGATTTTTCACCTTTTTGGTTAGATTTATTCCTAGGTATTTTATTGTTTTTGGTGCAACTGTAAATGGGATGAATTCCTTGATTTCCCTTTCTGTTGCTTCATTATTAGTGTATACGAATGCAACCAATTTCTGTGCATTGATTTTATATCCTGCAACCTTGCTGACTTCATGGATCAGTTCTAGCAGTTTTTTTGGTGGAATCTTTTGGGTTTTCCATATAGAGTATCGTATCATCTGCAAAGAGTGAAAGTTTGACCTCCTTCTGGTTTTGGCCCTTCTTCTAAAACACATTCTATTTTTCTATTTAAAAAATCTATTAATTTTTATTGGCATACAATTAACATACAGTGTTATACTGTCAAGTATACAATATAATGATTCAGAATTTCTATAATTACTCAGTGCTTATCATGATTAGTATACTCTTAATCTACTTTATCTATGTCATCCATCTATCCCACCTCCTCTCTGGTAACCACCATTCTGTTCTCTACATTTAAGAGTCTACTTTTTTGTCTCTTTTTTTTATTTTTTCATTTGTTGTTTCTTAAATTCCACATGAATGAAATGATATAGTAATTGTCCTTCTCCACTTGGCTTACTTCACTTAGCATAATACCCCTCTAGATCCATTGATGAAGTTGCAAATGGCAAGATCTTATTCTTTTCACTTACTGGTAATACTGAAACTTGGCAAATACTTTCTAATAATGTACATTCTTATGTTATAGGAAACGTTGCAACTATTGGTAAACACACATGAAATAAAAAGAAATATCAGTTAAATATGGCTGAGAACCATCTCAAAGGCCAGATAAAAAGAAAAAGCAGACAGTGAGTGGCTGAGGATTCTGACACTAAAAGAGAACTAGTGGTGATGTGAAGTCAAAGGCCGACACAGTTAAATCAACCGAATATAATGATAGGTTGCTGTGTAGAGGAGGGGAACACAAATATTTACAATCGATCAAATCCAAAAGAAAATGAAACAGAACAGAAATCATACCAGGGTTGTAGACAAGTATCAGCGTTGTCAGGGGCACATATTGAGTGATTTCTGTAGCTAACAAGAAATAAAAAATTATAACTTGTGGGTTGCCTCATGTATTGAGCAGTAAAACTCAATATGAAACAGCTTTATTGAGCTTTTGCTTTGGGTCCCCATGTTTTATACTGAGACTTGGTACAAAATAGTTTCTAAGTCAAAAAACAAGAAAAAGTAATAGGAAGGAAGATAAACTGAAGTCACCCTTAAGCAGTTGCCTGGCATTGCTACACGTGTTTTCCAGAAATATTCATAGAATACAGCTGATGTTGGATCCATTAAGATTACTGTTTGAAGACAAGTGGAGAGGGAGAATATGAAATATAATGAATAGCTTTCTGGTTCTAAATGCAAGCAGAGGTTTAAGTGTTTTACACTTCCTTTGAGTGGTCATGCAGTAACCTTTTCAAACCTGATGACAAACAACTTCATGATAGGGCAATAATGTTTCCATATGAAAAATGCCAAAACACTAAAAAAAACAACTATTTTTCATATTTCAAATCCTGAATTTTTAATCGCCTTTTAACTAGTTTACCTTTTTACATGTGAAAGCAGTTAAAAAATAGAGAATAGAGGTATAAATACTTATAATGGTTTTAAAAACTACACATAAGACCAGGAGATTTGACATGAGGTAAATATCACAGATGTAATTTTTTTTAATTTTTTAGTGTTTATTTATTATTGACAGAGAGAGAGAGACAGAGCATGAGTGGGGAAGGGACAGAGAGACAGGGAGACACAGAATCTGAAACAGGCTCCAGGCTCTGAGCTGTCAGCACAGAGCCCAACGCGGGGCTCGAACTCACAGACAACAAGATTATGACCTGAGCCGAAGTCAGACCCTCAACCGACTGAGCCACCCAGGTGCCCCACAGATGTAAATATTTTTTAAAAACCTTTTATTTTATTCTTTAAGCACACTACTTGTCCTTAGATAGATCATTTAAACGTTCTTACATGATTTCATAACTAAGCAATTAGTTCAAAGTACTAACAACCAACTTAAAAGTGATATTAAGTGATATTAAGAACAAATATTGAATGGTATAAAATTCAATGGGAAACAACTATTGTTTAAATAACAATCATAATGCTGGGGGATTGTTGTAATGAGTTCAAGTCAGACAAATTCAGATTTTACATTCACTTGTGACACACTAAGACATTAAACCTATTTGATGTTTCTTTTACAGATCAATAAATGAATAAAAAATTCATGACTGTTATCTTCTCTTACTATCAGTAGACAAGGCTATTAAAAACAGCTTTTAGTACATAATGTGGGAAAAACACTGCTTATATTCTGTTCTTTATTCCCAGTGCTTAGTGTTATTATTCACATATCAATGGACCATGTGCAGATCCCATTGTCCTGAAAAAGCTGTATGTAATCCAAATGTCCACTGGTCCATGCTCTCAGTATATCATAATGCTGAAGTGAATGGTAGCCTATAGCACTGATTAACTATTAACTGCTGCAGCATATTATGTTACTTTTGGTTCAAAAGTGATGTAAAATCATGATGTACAAATGCAGAAATGCATAGATACAGTTTCACTGGACAATTGAAAATAAATCTTTTCACCTACATATGCATTCAACCATCTCTTCATTTATTGTCAACAAATATTCACTCAGCACTTACAATGTGCCAGCTCCCTCTTTTTCTGATGCTTAGAATGATCAGCAAACATATTAGTCAAATATCTTTCCTCTTCAACTTTACTCCCACATGAAAGAAGATATGAAATAAATAATAAGGAAATTATATATTATCTGTTGCTAAATGTTTTGCTAAAAAATAGAGAAAGGAAAGGGAAATTGGCAATGCAAAGTGGTCTGGCAGAAGGGAAAGTTGCAATTTTAACATGGTGGTCAAAGCAGTCTCAGTGGTAATATATCTTTGAGAAGACATGATATAGACAAAAAACTTAGCAATGCAGATAGCTGAGAAAGAAATGTTCTCATAAAAGGAAACAGCCAATACAAAATCTTAAAGTCAGAACATGTCCACTGTGTTCAGGTACAGCAAACAAACAAGTATAGATGGAACTAAGGGAAAGGCAAGAGATGAGGTATTCAGGTAATAGGGGTCAATCCATGAAGGACCTGGTAAATATGTGATGGATAATTTTAAGTGTTAATTTGGGTCATGAGGTGCTCAGATATTTGGTTAACACTGTTTATAGATATGTCTGTGAAAGTATTTCCTGATGAGATTAGCATTTGAATGAGTACAGTGAGTAAAGCAGATTGTTCTGTCCAAAGTTGGTGTGTATCATCTAATCCAGTGAGGGTCTGGATGGAAAAACAAGGAGAAGGAAAAGAGGGAGGAGGAGGAGAGGGAGAAGGAGGGGGAGGAGGAGAGGGAGGAGGAGAGGGATGAGGAGAGGGAGGAGGAGAGGGAAGAGGAGAGGGAGAAGAAAAACAGGTAGAAAAAGAAAGGAAAGGAAAAGAGCAGAAGAAGGGAGATTTCATTCTCTCTGCCTGACTGTTCACACTGGAACTTAAACCATTGGTTCTCATATGTCAAAACATGGACTAGAATATACTGCCAGCTTTCATAGGTCTCTAGTTTGCAGATGGCAGATTACAGTACCTCTCAGTCCCCATAATCACATAGAGCCAATTCCTTATAGCAAGATGTAGATACAGAAATAATTTACACACATAGATAAAATCTCCCATTGGTTCTGTTTCTCTAGAGAAACTAATACAGGCATTTTAAGGATTTTGGCTTTTATTTTCAGAAAATGGGAAACCACTGCAGATTTATGAGTAGTCATAAATCTTTGACTTTGTTTAAAATACATTATAGAGAGTAAAGTAACAATCAATACTACAGATGATAGTAGCTTGGTACAAGGACAATTGATCAGAAATGGTATGAAGCGGTTCATTTATTGATATTTCAAAGATAGACATATAGATATATATCTAGATCTAGATATATAGATATCTATACATCTGTAGATATCTATATATATCCTCATGCAATGTATATGAGGTGTGAGAGAAAGAGAGTGAACAAGAATTTCACCAAGGTTTTGACCAGAGGAATTAGAAGGATGCAGCTACCATTATGACAGATAGGAAAGACCGTGGCTGCAGCAACACCATATTAAAATTTTGAATCTCTCAAATCCCCATGAGTTTTTCAGAGTACTATGATGTAGATAAAAATAACCACCTTGAAATATCAGACTAATGTTATGTATGGTGCAAAGGTATTTACTTTTAATTTACTTCCAAACAAATGATCTTATTGCAAAGAAAATAAAAGATAAAAAATATTGAAGGAAGATAAAAAGATGAGCAAGATGAAAACTTTTTAGGAAATTAAAAGCAATGATGCTTTTAGGGAAATTATGACAACACTGTGCATTATTTTTAGAGCATTTCAGTTTGCAGAATAAGCAGAAAATAATTTAGTTACCAATCTACTAAAACAAGCAACAAACAAACAAACAAACAAACAAACACCAAATACTTTTTGGAATAGTGGTTCTCAAATTGCTTTGTAGAATCCCAGGTTTCTCAGAGGGAAGGAGCTCTCATGTGTGCAGGAGGGACCAAGCAGTCAGGGCATAACTTCACTTTTGTTTTTTACATATTAGCATTTAAATTGAATATATATTTGTATATATTTATATAAATATATATATATATGCATATATATTTTTTTCGCTGAATTGTGAAAAACACTGCTATAGAGGAAGATCCTTCTTCTTATTCCTCCACTGAAAATGTGAGCTTCCTTTTATTCTTAAGTACTATCATGAACTTTAAGTTTGAAATAAAGTGGAAACCCAGGATTGATAACAAGAAATGCATGCATATATGTGAAATTTTTATGAGATTATTTTTGACTACTTCTATTATGGAGGATGGCCAAAATCCAGCAATAATTATTTTTTGTCCTTATCAAAGAAATAACAACTGAAAACATTATGAAATCTAATTGTCACTGTACCACTTTTAACTTACTCATATAATATTTGAACTTGAAATTTCTCAACAGAGAGCTTCAGGTATTTCTTCTAATTACACATGATATTTGCTTCTTAGGAACTTTGCCTATTATTACAGAAAGTGTAAATGGCATGTATATATATGGTCAATTGCCTCACATGCATGTATTTACTCATTTCACAATCCATGAGATAACTTTTAATTTTAAAAAGGGGTTTTCAAGGGAAAAAAAGCTAATTTTTATTAAGAATGTTTTAAAATAAAATATAAATTTCAAATTACATAAAGCTCATATTATTGATAGGGTTTCTTTTGAAACAGAAAATCAAGGGGCGCCTGGGTGGCTCAGTCGGTTGAGCGACCCACTTTGGCTCAGGTCATGATCTTGTGGTCTGTGAGCCCGAGTCCTGCGTCGGGCTCTGGGCTGATGGCTCAGAGCCTGGAGCCTGCTTCAGATTCTGTGACTCCCTCTCTCTCTGCCCCTCCCCCATTCATGCTCTGTCTCTCTCTGTCTCAAAAATAAATAAACATTAAAAAAAAATTAAAAAAAATCAAAAAAAGCATCCTTAATAAAATAGTTCCATAAAATGTTGTCTTTGCATATTCAGAACTAGAAATTTTAGATCATTTCATTCAAATGAAATAGTATGAGATTATAGATCAGTTAATAAAAGTGGCCCATTGACTTGCATCTGAGGCAAGAAAAACGATTTGTTTCAGTCCAACTAAGATTTAATTCAGCTGCAATAGCATTATTCTCCGGTATGTATGACTACAGCCTCAATATACTTACATTTATGTTAAAAATGTCATCTTGGTTTTTTGTAAAAACAAAAAATAGTTTATCATCATGGGTCAACAGTTTATATATAGGCTATTTTGAAAGCAACAGCAGTTCTCTGTGTAACTCTTTATGTCTTAATGAAAGTCTGCCTTCTGAAAATCTCATGGCCCTACTATTTAATGAATATAAAAATCTACATTTATCTAAATTTTACATCATAAGTTGCAAAGTAACATATTAGTTAAATTTTTAATTTTTTTATGTTTTTATTTTTGAGAGAGAGAGAGACAGAGTGCTAGTGGGGGAGGGGCAGCTAAATTTTACATCATAAGTTGCAAAGTAACATATTAGTTAAATTTTTAATTTTTTTATGTTTTTATTTTTGAGAGAGAGAGAGATAGAGTGCTAGTGGGGGAGGGGCAGAGAGAGAAGGAGACACAGAATTCAAAGCAGACCCCAGACTCCGAGCTATCAGCACAGAGCCCAATGCGGGGTCGAACTCAGATAGCCTGCTTAGGATTCTGTGTCTCACTCTCTCTCTGCCCCTCTCCCGCTCGTGCTCTCTCTCTCTCGCTCTCTCAAAAATAAATGAACATTAAAAAAAATAAAAATAAAAAGATGATGTTTTACAGTAGGGAGTAAGATTTTCCTTGGAGGATTTTCACCTCTATAGTTTCATATTATAAATTACGGCCATGCTGTTTATTCTAGGAAATTGTCATGTCACTTGATATATTAAAGTATTATGATTATTTTTTAAATATTTATTTATTTTGAGAAGAGAGAGAGTGAAAGCAGGGAAGGGGCAGAAAGACAGGGAGAAGGAATCCCAAGCAGGCTCCACGCTGTCAGTGCTGAGCCCAACAACAGGCTGGATCTCACCAACCTTGAGATCATGACCTGAGGGGAAATCAAGAGTCAGACCCTAACCAACTGAGCCATCCAGGCACCCCATGATATTATGACTATTTATATATTGTTTGGTATTGTTGTTATTTTGATATTTTTTATTTGACACAATGTAGCACTTATAAAATTTATTTCAGCAGTATAATTATATATAAAATATTTAAAGTAAAAAAACACATCAAATATTAGAACCCACTGGTGCTCAATAATCTTTTCACAAGCACTGAAATAACAAGAATAATTAAGGGTTTGAGATGAAACAGTGAAATTCACCATTAAATATTATAAGCTACTATTGATTAAAGAGCAGTAAGAAATTAAGGAAACTCTCACTGGAGGTGGTATTGAGCAGAGAACCAAATTAAAGCAATAAATGAGATGGATTAAAGTATGACTATTAGCGTAGGGACAGGTATAGTCAGGCATATTTTCTGGGTCTACATATCTAATGTGAACACATATATGGCCAGAGAAGCCTGTTTCATAGTTATATTAAGAGTTTGGGCTTTATTTTCATATGTGGCAAGGGTCTATGAAATCATTTTAAGAAAGGTCATACATGATTAGATATGGTCATGTAATATTCAGCATGGTTGTAGTTAACAATACTTTATTGTATACTTAAAAATTCCTGAGTATAGATCATAAAAGTGCACATCATCAGAAAAAATAACTGTAACTATGTGAGGTGATAGATGTTAATTAAACTTATTATGGTAATCATTTTGCAATATATACAAATATCAAATCATTATGTTATATACCTTAAATTAATATTATGTTATATGTCAATTATATCTCAATACAACTGGGAAAATATGGTCATTCTGGGTTTGTAAAGATGATAAGAGAATTTAGTAAAAACTGAAGTTGGCAGGAAAGTTGGATACCGCTACATTTGGTCAAAATGAGATGCAGTTATAAATGAGAAATAACTATATATATATATACTTATATACATATGTTATATGTTGCATACAATTTATATATAATTATATATATAAACACATATAAATGTGTGTAGATATGTGTGTATGCACATATCTTAATGACTGCTGATGTAGAGATATTATGGAAAACACGTAAAGGTTTATGATTTAAAATACGAATATGTTAACAAACCACACATTTCTTAATATTGTAATATATTCCTTTCCTTTTTATGCATAATCATGTATGCACTTAAACATTATAAAATAATCTCTCCATTGCATAACATAAAACAATAATTTATTTCATATGTGCATGTGAAGAGTGAATAGAGAAGAAAAATAAGTAAATTTTAGTTTCTTGGTGTCTTTTGATGCTTTCTTCCTAGTGTCTGACATTATTCAAATTTGAGCTTATAGCCTATAAATTATGCCCATATATTTTATTCATTTTTTTCCTCATAAATTCCAGTAGAGTCACCAAGTTACAGAAAGTGAAAGTTTTGGTTGTAATTAGTAATAGATGTAATTGGCCATTGGATTGGGGGTAAAGAAGAGAACTAAAGACAGGACTTAACTGATTTCACAATTCACTCTTAGCACACATCAAGAAAGCTGAGTCAAACATTTTCTTGGTGAGCCTCAGAAACATGTTTCCATTTGCTACTAAAGTGTGGATAGTGCTAACACATGTGTCTGCATGTAATGCCTTTGTTTCTAATGGGAATTTTCTTCATGGAATTAAAACTACAGCTCTGGGTAACTGGAAAGGGGGTGAATACATAATATGTCACAGTGATATTGCCTTCTTAGTATAGTTGGGCTACAGAAGTTAATCAGGTGATCCAATTTTTACCTACAAAAATGTACAAGTCCCTACATGTTTGTAATGAGTAGGAGACAAAAGAAAGCATGCATTCTTTAGAGGTAGACAAAATGGTTTGTGCTCCCATTTGGGTACAGTTAAGAATGAGTATGTTATTCAGTTTTCTAGGTCTCATCTTGTAAACTGATATGCCAATACCTTTCCTCCAGGATTACCGTGGGAATGAAATGACATAAATATATACAAAGTACCTGACGAACAATGAGCACTTAACAATAAGCACACAGTGCTTAAATACTAAGTACTCAATACATACTAATTTCCTTCTTCTTCCACTTGATTTACAATAGAACACTCTGATCTCCTAGGAGGAATGAGAAATAAAGTCTGTGGTACTAAGAATATCCAAGAGTTTAAACTCCAAAACACAAAAGGACAGAAGCAGGCCCAGATCTTCGGAGGGCCAGTGAAAGATTGAGGTAGTTGAGTAACCTGGTAAATTAGTGAATTCTAACATGGAGAAATACTTTTCCATCTAGCACTGGTGGTGCCAAGCAAATACTGCCAGAATGAATATGAAGGGAATTTTTACAATTTTGTTAAAAGTTATAGTAGAAAGAACAAAAAGATTTACAAGATTGGCAGAAAGCTAATGAGGTGATATTGCTTTGGGGAGAGACACATAAATTGAATATTACATTCCTGGACAGAGACCCCTCTTCCATCAGCACAAAACTGACAACTCTAGAACTGGGGATGAGAAGTATAAGAAGGGGACACTGGGAACTTCTACAATAGTATCAGCAGTTATGGGGATAGGTATAGATGAGGTAAAGGAACAAAGCAGCAGCAGCAACTTTGACCCTGGGTGAGAGAGAAAAACAATAGCAGGAGAGCAGTAATGGTACTCAAGGAGAGTGACATGAAAGCATGGAAGTTGTAAGATTTGGAAATTCAGGGTTTTCCGTGGAATTGGGCTTCAGAACCATGGCGGGTATTCACTGACATTTCTGTGATAGACTTGCTGTTTCAAAGATAATTAATTCCTGGTGATGCTGAGATGCACTGGTAAATCAAAGAGCTAACACTCTCCAGCCTAAACATGCAAAGGAGCCCTTCCTGTTTTTATAAAAGTAATGAAACCTTAGGGACAAATCAGTGGGGCTACAATCTTGGCCTTATCAATGATTTTCGTTGACACCTTACCTAACAGTTTGGTGTTTTCAGCTATTATATCTATGGAATGGAAGTAATAAAATATTACAAAGGTTAAAAGCATTAAGATATGTAAGGTACATATTCATGTTCTATAAACTTAGTTATCATTATTTTCATTATGATTGTAGTTATTATTTATTATAATTATTACTCAAGTAAGAAGAGCTTCTTATTTCAAATATAAGTGTGATCTTAGTTCCTGTATACTTTATGATCAGTAACTTCTAGTTGGTCATTTCATAGATTTTCTTTTCACGTAAAGAAGTAAAATATACATTCAAGCGCCATCCAGTTTAAATGTAGGTTTTAATCCTTGAAATTCATACATTACAATATTTAAAGTACCTGGGATAGTGATACAAAATTAATATGATTAAGGGCAAAGAACTACCAATTATTTATAATAAACACAACTAAATATGTATTTATACTGATTATTTTTCTGAACTGTAAGTAATTCTGCCCTTATTAATAAGAATCATTTGGGTCATTTATGTGTAAATGATGCACTACTTATGTATAAAAGACAGAACACCACGGCTATCTAACTCTCTAGACGTTAAGTCTTTGTCCAAGATGAACACACACACACACATGTGCACACACACAGAGGCACACATGCAATTTATATAGATAAAATGCATACATATAAATTTACCTGGATAGTATTTTATTAACAAACTTTGTGCTATGCAGTGCTCTAAGGGGGAAAATACAGTATTTCACATGCAATGATTGTTTTTTCCTGAATAACATACTGAAAGATCACAGGAAACTTAAGACCAAGATCCAGATAATGGTATTATAGTGGCCTTTTTGATTATGGGGCAAACTACTGGAGTACTCTTTAGGAAAAAAATATTAATGTTCATGTGTTTCAAATTTATAATTATCTATTTTAAATTTGGAACAATTATATGCTCTCCCTGCCCCTAAGCTGGGCATTTACATTGATTTCTAAAGTCAGTTAAAATAAAGTATAAGTGAAAATTCAAAAATTGAATTATTGGGGCACCTGGGTGACTCAGTTCGTTAAATACCTGAATCTTGATTTCAGCTCAGGTTATGATCTCACGGTTTGTGAGATCAAGCCCCACATGGGGCTCTGTGCTGACAGCACAGATGCAGATTCATTCAGCACAGAGATTGCATAAGGACATTGTCTCTCTTTCTCTCTCTCTCTCTCTCTTTCTCTCTCTCTCAAAATAAATATTTTTTTAAAAAACTGAATTACTCAGACTTTGTTTTGAATTAACATTCTATAGCAATATATGCCACAATTTGGCCATTTTCAAATATTATATGGCTTATACTGTATCAGGTGTTTATTATGTTTACTAATCACTCCCCATGAAAGTTCATTAGCAGGTAGTAGAATTCCTACAGATTGAAAATAAAAAGTAGACTGAATAACACCATCTTTGGTTTGTATACAAATACTCTGTATTTTCTATAAACAGGATCATTATAGGTTACACAAGATAGGAATTATCTAAAATAAATTCAATGATGAATAATGTCAGTGGCTGTTTTTCTCATGTGCCTTTAGGCTCTGATAAGGAATCCAAATGACAAAACTTGAAATATGTTTCCACCTATTCTGTAAAAGATGGTAATCATTTCATTTGCTTATCATTTCCTTCCCACTCCTGCATGTCCTTCTTCAAGAACATGGGTTATGCCCTTTTAAGTCTGCTCTGAAAACTCTTCCCAAAGAAGCCCTTGATACCACCTTCTGGTAATCACTGATAGAACTACAGGTGTTCACTTGTCCCAAGCCAAGAGACTGTTGAGATTCTCTTTGAAGAGAGAAGACTCTTCTCTATGAAAAGACCACACACAGTAACTGCATTCAGGCTCTGTTGAGCATAGGAACATAAAGTCAATATAATGCCAAGCAGCCATTTTCTACCATGTACACTCCCCGACAAATTAAAAAAGAGACCATGTGGAGTGACAAATACCAAACAACAAACAAACATGAGCGTTGACTCCTGGTAGCTTTAATATTCCTGGTTGTAGTCTTCTGGGTAATATTTTAGAATCATATTAAGACTTAGGATCTCAGTAATCCTCTCAAATTCTTTTTAATAATTATAGTAGTTCCATTTGTTACTTATAATCAAACCAGTATTTATAAGTAACCAACAAAAGATTCTGAAAATCAAATTATCCTAGATTAAGACACTATGCATTAGAAATTGGATATATATTGAATAATTTTAGGGTTGGTGACAGAGTGAGAAGGGGATAGAATTAGTTACCACACAGAAAAGTAAAAGTACAGAAACTAGAATTCATAATGGCTAACATCGTCAGGAAAACTAGGTGAAAATGCATACTTTCAAAAATTTGCTTTTTCAAATCCTCACTCTATTCTGAACCCATTAACAAACTCTCTACTAGGGATCGATGATTGCTGCCTTCATCATGAATATCTGGTGAGATTGTTCATCCAATTTTCTGAAACCTCAAACAATAAATAAAGGATCAGGAGTAGGAAACTGGAGTTCAAATGTTTTCCAAGAACAGATGTCAAGGAACCAATAAACATATATCAAGTTTAAAAGACAACTTAGATTGGATATATTCTTTCTGGAAATCATTATATGTACATATATTTTTCTAGGGAAATTGTGAAAAAAGGTAGAAGAAAATTAAGACAACATCTTCAAGAACTCAAATATTTAAACATGAGGTTAAGATGAGCTGATAAACACTGACCAGAGGCTAAAAAAGAATAATACCTGATGTGTGTAGCATCATGGAAACAAAAAATATAATTAAAGAAGGAAGACATGGTACACTGAAAAGTCAGGAGGCTAAAACACATGCATTGGATTTAATGTCATTGACAGAACATGAAAAATTCTGTGGAGTGAAAAAAGATGGTAACAAAATGGAATGAGTTGGCAGGAGGAATACAAGGGACATAAATACCTCTTTTGAAAAGTGATGGAGAGAATGAGTTGATAGTGTAATATTAAAAAGACAGAATTAGGAACACATACATTATGTTTTTAAAAATATTTTATATAAATGGAAGCCAATTTGACAATAAATTATATTTAACAAAAATTTTAAAAAATAAAAATATTTTAAATAATAGAAATTGTTAGTGTTTAGGGGAATTTTTAAATGATAGGAATGTTTTTACAGAGTAAGAAGGGTGAAAATAAAAAAGAGACAGCAATAATCAATAAAGTCAGGTTCCCTAGAAGATAATATATGATGTTATATAGGACCTAAGAGGAAAGATGGACATTAAATTGATGGAGACATTTTGGCTCTTAGATTAGGGTTGACAAATTTACCAAATAAAGATATATAATTTCTAATTAAATCTGAATTTCAGACAACCAATGAATATTCTTGGTATTTTAGGGCCATATATTCTAGTCCTAAATGGTACTAAATAGTATAAATTCTATTTCTAAATAGTACCAAGATTCTATTTATCATTTATCTGAAATTCAAATTTTAGTTAGACATCCTACATTTTTCTGGTAACCCGAAACCCAAATGAAAGAGTCCCCACCCATTTTTCTGCACATGGTGTTTGGAAAGCCTCTCTTTGGCCCTTCTTTGACCATAACTGACAGCACAAAGTGAGGAGTCCTTCTCAAGAGGACATGGCCATTTGGAACCCATGCTTAGCCATTCTAAAACCAGAGATACTGCAAATCCCTGCCAGTAGGGGTGAAAACCCACTTTCAAGGCTGCTTATGTCTCTTCCTCATATCCCTTCTCCCTGTAAAAGACTGCACTATCAGTGTGCTCCTGCATAAGCCGCCCAAAACATAAGGTACAACCAAGGGATGGGTCCTTGTGGGGCTGTAGAAACATCTTGGATGTGCAGATGTCTTTCCACATACATGATCTTCAGGTGAAAAATGGATGAAAGTTGGTAAGGAAAAGGGAGTAAGAAGACAAAGTGGGTAGGGAAGCTTTGAGAGCATCCAAGGGCTTTAGTATTGCCAGGTTCCTCTAAGGGATTCTGTGGAGTGTGAAAATCTTAATTCAAGTCTGATTTCCGGGTTACACTGAAGTTTCACTTTTCAAGGAAGAAGGAGAGGACACATTTTACTTAACAGCTTTCTAGTTTGATTTTGACTTTTCTTTCCCTCAGTTTTGGAAATGTAAGGAGTGGGCCTGGAGAAAAGTACAATTTGCATTGTAACTATGTAAAGGAGAACATGGTCATGTGCCCTTATAAGTTTATAGACATGGTGATGGTATATTGAGGAAGACACCCTCTGATGGCTTCTGATTTCTCTGAGGCAGTAATCAGGGTTATTTTCTAAAAAGTAGGAATGTGTGTGCGTGTGTGTGTGTTTCTGTGTGTATGTGTGTCTCCAAATGGCAATTCTAAGTTTTGACAAGATTTTATATAATTATCAAGAAAAAATGTGGAAAATATGACTGAATAAAACTGGTAGCATTTTTCAGCAATTAGTATTGAGTGGAGCCAGGTTATGATGCTGGATCTTACTTTATAGTGATAATTCAAAATTTCAAATTAGGTTCAGTTATGTTGAAGGATGATAGATAGATACCTTCATGAAAGATCAAAATTTTACCAGGTGGTTGCAGTAAAATGGAGAAAAGCAAGGAGGTCCAGGGTATTTGGAAGAGGGCAATTAAAATGGTGTGTGATGATATCTAGCTACTTTTGGTGGGATGAGGAAAACAAATTAGGAAAAGGGGGAGTTGGAGTGTTAATGTGCCAAGGTGCTGCAGAGAAACATCTCTAATCATTGTTTCTTAAATTTACTTTATTCCCTTTACTTTCACATTGTCCTTTACAATAGTCTTATAATTAGTATTGTGGAGTTGGGAGATGGACAATAGCTTTCAAGTCACAAACTGTTGATTTTAACTTCATGTTTCAAACATTATATGTGATCTTAGGAAAAGCATAACTTACTTGATCCTCAGTTTCATCATGTATTAAAATATCATATGAATACTTGCATCATAGTATTGTTACAAAATATTACTAACAAACATAGCTAGTGCTCAGATAGTATCAAAATTCTGTTTCTTTTTTTTCTCTCTCTGCATATGTATGTCATGTATGTGAATGTATGTGTATACACATATATCTCTCCAAGTGAATTCATTCATTTCACTTATAAGCTACTTATACACTAATGCCTTCCAAATAGCGAAAGTCTCCTTCTTGGGTATCAGACTTGCATTTCAACCACCTATGAGTTATATACCTTCCTGATGTTTCATGGTTATTTCACATCGAAAATTGACTCATTTATTTCTCCCAAATCACTTATATTCCAACAAGCTTCAGCTTTATCAAAATTTTGCACTGCCACAAACATGCTGCAACATCGTCCTCCAAGTCTTAGCATGTCCTTTCTTCTCTCTTTTATTTACTAGTAAACTCCAAACAGTTTAAATGCTAATTCCTCTTTGATGCCCGCCATGAACATCACTGTAGACATCCTATGCAGACTGGGTTTTTATATTTTCAGTGAATCTTTAAGTCATATTTTAATCCCTTCAGAGTTACACATGAAGACCCTCTATTAAGCCAAACCAAAAGAAAAAACATAAATTTGCTTTTAGTCTCAAGAGATCTATTCAGGCAATTCTTTCTAGGCTATGCTTTAAATCCTATCTCCAAATATCCCATTATGCCATTTAAAAAATTTTTTTTAATGTTTATTCATTTTTGAGACAGGGAGAGACAGAGCATGAATGGGGGAAGGTCAGAGAGAGAGGGAGACACAGAATCTGAAACAGGCTCCAGGCTCTGAGCTGTCAGCACAGAGCCCGACGTGGGGCTCGAACTCACGGACCGCGAGATCATGACCTGAACCGAAGTCAGACACCCAACCGACTGAGCCACCCAGGCGCCCCTGCCATTTTTTACAGTACTTGTATTCTACCTTTCTCTAAAGTCTCACAGAAAGTTTTACTTAATCGAGCTTCACTACTTTTTTAATGTTTATTTATTTTTGAGAGGGAGGGAGGAGTGCAAGGCAGGGAGAGAGGGAGACAGAGAATTCAAAGTAGGCTCTGTGCTTTCAGAGCAGATCCTGACACAGGGCTCAAACTCATGACCTGAGCTGAAGTCAATAGTTGGTCACTAAAGAGACTGGGCCACACAAGCCCCCAATCCATTTTCACTCTTGAACAGAATTTAGAGTTAGCCAGCTCTGCACTGTGCAACCTGATATCTAACTTCAGATATGCACTCCTCGCTGAGGTTCCTAGGACTCTAAGATGGGGTTCCATGTTGCACTTCACTAACAGACAGGGATAAATATTTATCAGACGATGCATTAAAAATCATTTTCTACATGTCCATCTTCCTCCTAAACCTAACTTCTTTTAGTGACAGTGGATATGTCTAATGCATTTACTTTCTGGTAATTATCTAGTGATAATGCCAATCATGCTATGATGCTTCAGTAGTAACTTTTTAAACAAATGGGTGAAAAAAGAAAGGAGTAAAACTCATGTGCTAACTTCTACTATAGCTGTTCTGGCAACAGTTGTTCTGTTTTTGGCTTTATGTAATAGCTATACACCCACCTGCCTTGCCCTTACCAGCAGGCTCAATTCCTCCCAAGGTAGAAGTGCCACTATTGGAACTAAGACATGTATTAATTACTGGCTGCTCTGCGTGCCGCATATCTTCAACTTCTCCTCACTGTTGAGTTTCCTTTTATACTTCAAACTGGTATTTTTTTTTAATAGCATTGAGTGTATGGGGTGGCAAGGGAGATTCTACATCTTTTCTGTGCACCTTCATGAAGGATATTTCCTACTTACTCCCTTCAATTGTAGTTGGGCTAAGGGGAAAATTATAAACTCAGAGCTATTTTTTCACATCATAGTTAAGATATCCCTTTTCCTCCTCTGACATTTGGTGCTCTTGATGATAAATCCATGGTCAATTTTAACATTTTTTCCAAGAATCTGATTTTCTCCTGGTCTAGCTTTTTTTTTTTTTCTTTTACATATTGTTTTCTAAAACATGATGATGTATCTAGGGGTAGAGACTTTTTTTAAAACTGTATTTCAATCCCATGTGGCATTTATTGAGATTTAACCTGATTACTCACACTTTTCTCTAGTTCTGGGAAATTCTCAACCATTATCTCTTCCAACAGCATCCTTCTATCACTTTATTTCTTTACTAATTTTTGAACCTCCCTTATCACATGTTAAACTTATGGGTCTACCTTCCATTCTTTAAATTTGATTTAATATTTTCCAACCCATCAGGTAATTTTCAATAATGTGATCTTTTACTTTACCAATTTGCTCTTCAACTGAGTATAATATGCTATTTAACCACTGATGAAAAACAGACTCCAGAGCTAGAACTCCTGGCTACAAAACTATCAGAAATTACTTAAATTCTCTGTGCTTCAGCTTCTTCCTTTTAAAATGAAAGCAATTATGGTACCCACTTTGTGGAATTATTCTGAATTAATATTTGTGAACTATTTATACATATTTCTTTCTTCTAGTATATAGCTAGTCTAGACTTTCAACTCCTCATAACTGGATTATTCCAATTGTTTTCCATTACATCCCTTGGGGTGGGGGAAAAGGAGTTTCCTCTAAAACTTACTTTCATCTTATAAAGCATAGCCACATACATGCTATTATTTTACACATAAACCATCCATGTGCCAGATTAAAAAAAAATCCAGGAGTAACAGCTATTTTCTCATGATGAAGTCCACATGTCTAAAGCAGGATTTTCATCAGGTAGACTTAGTTCTACCAATTTATATTTTCTTTATACCTCTACCTGACACTTCACTTAGATGAGGGTTTCTACTCAAGTCTAACAAATATGTCATACACATTCTGCTTTGGATCTGTATTATGCATTAATTCAATCATTTACTTATGTATGCAATCACTATTTATTATTTCATATTTTATTGCAGCTATTGTGCATACAAAAATGAATAAGTCATGATTTCTGTTGTATTCTGAAGTCACGGACATGAAACCATGTAAATATTTTTTAGGTTTTATAACTCTACCTATATGCGAAAAGAAGCTTACATTTCTTTTTAATAATGAATTTTTTCACACATAAAAAAGTTCAAATATAACAAATGCCCTTTTAACTACCACTTTGAATAAGCAAATGTTAATATTACATCACATATGTTTCAGATCTTATCATTCTATGATCAAATTAGTTTGGCCCATTCTTCTACTCACTAGAAATAGTCACCAGTATAATTCCCAAAGACTTTTTAATTTTTTTCTTTTCCATGTGCTACTGTAAGATATGGAAGATCATTTTCCTAATTTAGCTAATTCTCTGCATTGCAGCTGAGTCCAAGCGTAAGTAATAATGACACTTTTGTAAAAGCTTGGTAATAGCTAAGACTATATGAATGATCTCCTTCAGGTTTGTTCTGACTCTTCTATACCATAAGAAATTTCCAAGATTAAATGGCTCCTTATATAAACTTCATCTTTTAAGACCTGGTACACATGTTGTGCTTAATAATTAAACCCTATCAGAATGACAAATAATGAATTTACTTCCTTCAGAAGAGAATTCCTTTTCTCTCCCAATAATGCATTCTGCCTCTAATGAGCCTGACATATAGCCTAATTATTAAATAATAAAATAATATTTTTATTGGAAATTATTTTATGGAATGGTTGAATTTCAAATAATATCATTGGTTGGGGCACCTGGGTGGCTCAGTCGGTTAAGCAACTGACTTCGGCTCAGGTCATGATCTCGCGGTCCGTGAGTTCAAGCCCCGCGTCGGGCTCTGTGCTGACAGCTCAGAGCCTGGAGCCTGTTTCAGATTCTGTGTCTCCCTCTCTCTGACCCTCCCCTGTTCATGCTCTGTCTCTCCCTGTCTCAAAAATAAATTAAAAAAATGTTAAAAAAATAAAAAAATAATAATATAATTGGTTTATCACCATCTTTCCTTTATTAAAAATATGAAATGAAGATGAAATCTTAATATCCTACCTGTTTTTGGTTCAGTTTTCTTTACAAGTATTCTCTTAGCAATTTTCTGATCCAAACACACAAACTCCAGATACATTCATGCATTCACATATACTAAGATGGGTGGAAAACATAAAGATAAAACAATACATTTTAGGCAAAGTAGTTTCAAAATCAAAATATTAGTATAGTTTGTTTCCCAAACAGAATGTTAAACTACTCAATCTAAAGCATTCACATTTCCTAGGTTGAACCATATGAAAATTTTTAAGATATTTATTTTTAATTCATTTTTCTCTTAATGTTAAGTGTGATGGCTATTTAACTCTATGTGTTAGTTTGACTGGACTAAGGGATGCCCAGATTAAACAGTATCTCTGGGTATGTGGGTAAGTGTTTTCCAGATGAGGTTAGTATGTGAATCAGTGGACTCCATAAAGTAGATTCCCATTCCTCATATGGTAAACATCATCCAATCTATTGAGAACCAGAATAGAACAAAAAAGTGGAGGAAGAAGAAATTCACCCCTTTTGCTTCTTGCTTTACTGCTGAGCTGGAACATTGGTCTCCTCCTGCCCTTAAACTGAGATTTAGATGATCACCAATCTTGGTTTTTGGGCCTTTGGATTTAGACTGAAATTATACCATTGGCTTTCCTGGGTCTCCAGCTTGCAGAATATATTGTACATTTATTATAATATACATTACATGTCTCTCTCCCCCCACATACTGGTTCTGTTTTTCTGGACAACCTTGACTAATGGCCAAATAAGACCATTTTCATATGGTGTAATCTAAGAAATGGATTGCTTCACTGTATTCAAGGTTTTCTTGAGAACAAAGGTTTGGAACATGCTTCTCTTTCCGAAAAAAAATACTGGGCAACAAATCTACCTAGAAAAAAATTAATATACATCTTCTATCTTAGAAGACAGAGCATATGTTTGATACTTTGAATGAATGATTCTATAGCTTTAAAACCTAAATTATGTTTTTGAAATTATGTCTTTGGAAGCATTCTGTTACAGACAAATATACAAGATACTAAAGGAAAAGTTCACCCCAAAATATAACAATCATGGAGCAAATTCAAAATATCTAAAAATATATACATAGTAACACTTAAAAGCACTTACACAGATTAAAAATTGAAATCCAATATAGTAAACAGACACTAAACCATAAAATTACAGGGTTTCTAGGGCAAAGATTTGAAAACTGAATGTTCTGAGTGAAAGCACCCAAGCCAGACTTATGACAAGAAGCCAGAAAAACTGAACATATGAAAACAAACAAAAATGATGTATTAGGCACATATTATGCAAAATAAAGTTTAAATAGTCACATTAACATATGAAAACTAGAATGTAATAGAGAAGACACCAATAATAACAAAGAAGGAGGGACAAGCATGTTACTTAAGATTATAAATTCATAAACACATATAAGAATCATTAACCTAAGGGATTTAAAAATATAAACTTAATAGATTCAAAAGAGAAATAACATAATTATAGAGAAAAAAATTAATTCATAAACATTTTTTAAGCTTTTAATGTGCTAATCTTAGAAGCATTTATGCTTCAAGAAGACCAAATTATGAATGAATTTGACATATGGAAGTCATCAATAATAATTCCATAATAAGTAACATATATATAGACTTATGCTGTAGAAAGTACAGATCAACAAAATTAAAAGCTAAGGTTCCTTTATTAAAGATTAATTGTTTAGGCATATCTATCAAAAGACTGATAAAGAGCAAAACATTTTACTAAATCTAGTGAAAAATGTTAAAAATATTGTTCAGAGACATAAAAGAAAACCTAAATATTCAGAGAGATGCTAATGCTAGACTTATGCAGATGAGAAAGTAAAATATTATAAAATGTAATAGAGCTTTACAGCCATGATAAAATCATCATAATCATCAGTATTTTTAACAGAAATCAAGAAATCATAGTAAGTTAATATTAACATATAAAGGCATAATCCTTAAGGAAAGAAGAGCAAGGTAGAAAAACTGTTCTTATCACATGTAAGAATGTTGGTAAAACTACACAAATTTAAAAAAAATGGTTATTACTACAGAATTAGACATACAGATCAGTAGAACAGAAAAGAATATCTAAAAACAGACATAAACATTTATAGGTACTTGTATTTGATGAAAGTGGCAATGCAAAACATTAAGAAAAAGACATTATTCAATGCATGACATTGAGCCAGGAAAGTTACCTCACATCACACGCATAATTAATATCCATTTGTATTAAATACTAAATATATTAAGAAGAGATATTAATCTGTTACATGTAATAGAAATTTCTTGGAATAGGAGAAAAAAAATCTCTTAAACATGATTGAGTAATGATTGATGAGTCTGCATCAAAGTATAAAACACATTTAAAACCAAATTATTTTTTTAAATGTATAAACACAAAGACAAATAATAGAGTAGAAGATATTTGTAACCATAAAACAGAGAAAATGGTAAAATCCAGAATATGTAAATAGCTTCTAGATACCAAGAGGAAAAGAATAAGCATTTCATTGAAGAGAACCTATTTTTGAACAGTATATATATGCAAATGGGTTCAACCTGACTAATAATCAAAGAGATGCAGATTAAAACAACTTATTACTGCATATCTGAAAAGAGGCAAAAGTGAAATTTCTCATAGCGATTGTCTAGGAAGATTGAAGGAAGTTGGGTCTTGCATACACTTCTGCGCTTCCAGGAATATTATAAACTTTCAGAATTATTTTGGAAAACACTTTTGCAAAATTAAAAATATATATTTCAAATATACTAATCCAGCAATTCAATCTCTAGAAAGAAAGAAATATGTGCATGTGTGTTAATGTCAGAGTCAATCTTAAAATACAAAACTAAATATATACTTTGATATGATGGCATACTTACAACATGACGGTTAATATAAATGTACTATATTTAAATAAATTACATTTTTACATATCAAAAAGGATATATTTTTAAATCTCAGCACCGAATAAGAAAAGGACATTGAAGAACAGTGCATACAATTTGTTATTTACATAAATTTTAAACACTGGTAACATTTTATAAATTTTACCCATACATCTCCACAGGAAAAACGTAATATACATAATTAGAGAAGTAATTCCAATTGACAGTAATGGTTTTCTCCAGTGAGAGAAAAGGTAAGTGGATTATATTGAAGGGAAATAAGGGAAAAGTCTCATTGAATTTCTATATAAATTCAAAATATTCTCAAATTTTGGTTTACATTATTTCCTTTCCATATGCACTTGTTTTTAATTTTTTCATATTATATATTTTTATATTTTTAAAAGTTTTCTCTAATTTCTTTATTTCATTGTAGTCATATTCCCTCAATTGACTCTTCATTTGATACTCTGTGACCCATTTATATTTTTTGTCATTTCTCTTTGATTTCATTTTAATTTTCTCCTGCAAGTTTTTTCAATTTCCTTGAGTGTTAATGTTATTAAATTCTCTTTTCTGTTTTCTTTTAGATTTTTTAATTTAAACCTTTATTGAGTTTCATCTTAAAATATCAGGAGAGAAAAATAAAACCTGGGATAATTTTCAAATTAGTCACACACCATGGCTTACATTCATAAACTTTGAGAAAAACGGCTTATAATAAATCATTTCAATTATATCCTAAGGAGAGACACAAAAAGTATAAAAATTGATAATATAAGAGTCTCTTCCAATAAGAAGTGAGATACTCAAAGTATACTCTTCCTTGGCATATATATGTGTACATAATGCATATCCCCACAGACTACTTTTTCAAAATCTTCATATATAAATTAGGAAATTCCTTTATATAGTCCAATAGGAATATAAAAAGACTCCCTTGTGTATATAAACCACAATTTCTTTATCCATTCATCAGTTGATGGACATTTAGGCTCTTTCCACAATTTGGCTATTGTTGAGAGTGCTGCTATAAACATTGGGGTACAAGTGCCCCTATGCATCAGTACTCCTGTATCCCTTGGGTAAATTCCTAGCAGTGCTATTGCTGGGTCATAGGGTAGGTCTATTTTTAATTTTTTGAGGAACCTCCACACTGTTTTCCAGAGTGGCTGCACCAATTTGCATTCCCACCAACTTAACAGAAACCCATGGAGGAGGGGAAGGAAAAAAAAATAAAAGAGGTTAGAGTGGGAGAGTGCCAAAGCATAAGAGACACTTAAAAACTGAGAACAAACTGAGGGTTGATGGGGGGTGGGAGGGAGGGGAAGGTGGGTGATGGGTATTGAGGAGGGCACCTTTTGGGATGAGCAGTGGGTGTTGTATGGAAACCAATTTGACAATAAATTTCATCTATTAAAAAAATAAATAAATAAATTACTTCATTTTTACTTCAAAAAAAAAAGACTCCCAAATTTTATTCTATATACTAATTTACATTTTTATTTTGAATAATCCTAGGAATATGTTTTCTTTTTTAATAAAATTCAAGCTATTTGTACGTAATCCTTTTCCTATATAGTTTTGTTTTATTTTGTTTTATTAAGTCCATGGATTTATTCCTGTGTCCAAATATTGCATGACATCTTTTTTTGTCACTTTTTAAATTTAAATTCAAGTTTTTTAATATACAGCGTAGTCTACATGACATCTTATTCTTACTAACACTTTGAAAACTGTAGTATAAAAGCAAAAACTACATTTTTGATGATTCAGAATATATTTCTTACCAATATGACTGTCCTCAATATATTTTCAAAGTATATATATTTAGAGTTAAAATATAGTATCATTTAATTATACTATCAATAAAATAGAGACATTTTTTAATCTCGGATTCTGGCAACATAGCAAATTAATTATTTGAGCCACATATCAAATAAAATGACCACTCCTTTGTTTTCATTATCAAAATTTCATTAAAACTTTTGTGAAAATCTCTTGTATTTTCCCATTTAGGACCCTGCATCCTTTTTTTTTTTTTTTCCTTAATTTCCTTTACAACATAAAGGTGCTCTCTTAGCTTTTCTCCCTGCATTTTTCTAGAATCCCCCCTGAAATAAAATCTGGGCTATTATTTCAGAACAGGTACTAAAGTACTCTCCCAAGATAATTCTAAATCTTAATTTTGCATTAATCCATATGCTTTCCACAATGCACCCATATTAAGCATATCACATTTAAGTATGTGACTCAAACATAGATTTGTTTCTTTGAATAAGATGTTCTTTAATATTCTGTCCTAGTCACAAACACCATTACCCTACACCTTGGTGATACCTATGAAATCCTACTCACCCTCTCACTTTAAAACTTGCACTTTCAGCACTCATAATGACTATTATTAGCCCCTCTTCTCTGCTTTTCACTACTAAAAATCATTGTCCTTTCTTTATGCATGCATGTGCAGTAACCCATTAAAGTTTTTTTTTTAATATGGGTATGTCCTACCTTTCTATTCAAAATGTGTTTCTAATCTTCATGCTACATAATCCATATTTTGCAAGGAGCTCACCTTTTTGATATCAGAATCTATGACTCCAATCTTATTTATGATATATAAATGCACCACTGATGTGTTTTCCTTTCTAAAAATACCAACCAGAGAAGAGATGGGTTTTAAAGTCTTTTTTTTTTTTTTTTTTTTTTTTTTATTTTATTTTTGGGACAGAGAGAGACAGAGCATGAACTGGGGAGGGGCAGAGAGAGAGGGAGACACAGAATCGGAAACAGGCTCCAGGCTCCGAGCCATCAGCCCAGAGCCTGATGCGGGGCTCGAACTCACGGACCGCGAGATCGTGACCTGGCTGAAGTCGGACGCTTAACCGACTGCGCCACCCAGGCGCCCCGGTTTTAAAGTCTTTTGATCCATAAGCGGGACTTCAAAATTTGGCTTGACATTTATTTCCATACAAATCAACAACTAGTTGGTTGTGTTAAATAAGTGTGATGAGCCTCTAGCTCTTTCTTTAGCTTTGTGTTTCTGACTGTCTATTCTCCACATTACTGGCAGATCTATCTTTCTAAAACAGAAGTCTGATCATGCTAGTAAGACATGCGTATGACAAAAAATATTTAAAATATCTGACTTATTTTGCTCTCATTTTATACTTCCTTTTCTTTGCCAGTTTACCTAGAGTGAAAAGTATTTTGTGATCATAAATTGTGCCTTACTCTTATTTGTATATCCCTCACACTTAGAACATACTAATTACTTTTAAAATTCAGTGGTCCTTGAATATTCAACATATCATGTCAGGATCTCAAGTATTTCTTTATATTGTTTTTAGGATGTGTTCCTAAATGCATTCCTAAAATACCACATAAGAAATGAAATCAATACTGTGCAATTCTAAGTCCGGGTCATGGTCACAGTTAAATCATTCTACATATAAAATAGTGTCACAAATGATAATTCTCTCCATATAGAGAACAGTAACACAGTTCTATTTTGACCAACATCTCTTTTTCTTTGGCACAGAGTACTGTTGAATAAAATAAATTAATGAATGGAGTGGAATGAAGTGGATAAATGGGAGGATGTGAAGTAATGAGATGATGTTTCCTTCTGCAAAAACCCCAAATCACTTTCTACAAGAAGATGCTCATTTACTTTGGATTACTCTAATCATGCAGAGTTTTTTGAATATCTCTTCTTTCTTTCTTTTTTGTTCCTTTTCTTACAAATTTTGTTACATAAGGAAAAAAAAAGAAGTAAGAAGATGTAAGTGACTTCAAGTTTTCATGGTTCATGTATGCGATTAAAATATGGCACAGCACCTACAACAAGGAGCAGAAGGACACAACACTGGGACATTAAAGCTCACCTGGGGAAAGCCAAGGAATGCTTCATAGAAAAAAGAATGCTTAAGTGGTATCCTCAAGACCTTCTCAGGCAGTTCAGAGAGAGCAGATATTCAATACAGACCAAAGAGCATGAGCAATGGGGTGTAGGGGGACACATTCAATGACTACATCAGTTCTGAATGGCTAGAACCAAAGACCGCAGTTGTGAAATAAGGAGAGGATAAAGAGGACATATGTGAAATAAGAAGAGGACAATGGGCCACTTCATAAAGAAACTACAGAGTTTCAATATTATTTTATAGGTGATTAGGAGTTATGAAAATTTTCCAAGCATGGGGTGACATTACTAGCTCTATATTTTAGAAGATAACTCAAGGAGAAGTGTACATGGTAGAAAGGAGAGGGGAGAGGTTGAATGCAGATTATTCAGACTGGGGGTGATAAAGGCTTGAACAAAGTGGGGCCAATAAAGCCAGCTAGCCCAATTTGGAGAACTGTATATAAATAAACACAAGAAGATACTGAGAGGAAAGAACAGATATTGTGATGTATTTTATCTATAAATACGTAAGTGGTAATTTTACTTATTACTTCAAAAATAAAAAAAAGCAAAAATGAGATTACATTTTATGATCTCTAAATGTGACACTTATACTAAAGCATAAGCTACTTGCAAATTCTTCTTCATTCCTTATAAATTCACATTGTCCCCAGATGTGTTATTAAAATTATTTCTTGCTACATTTAACTCCCATCAACCTCACATAAATATCAATTCACTGTTATCCGAAATACTTCATTTGTTTGGAAGTCAGATTCTAGCCTTTTGGTTCTTAATAACCAAAAAGCAATAAATGCCTTTAGGAAAAAAAATGCCTTTAGGAATTTAAGAACCAAAGAAGACATTCATAGAGACTGGGAATGACAATGAATCTCAGAGCCCTGGGATAAGATTAGTGTATGTGTCCTCTGTGCTTGCAAAGCTAAAGACGTGGCATGGGCTCATACCCTCCTAACAGAATGGACACATCGTATTCTAAGATGGATTTCTGATAGCCAAGTTCTCAGCCCCTCTGTGGACTTGAGGGCCGAAATTACTAACTTACTTCTCTCCCCACCCAAATTTGAAATTGAATGAGGAATAATAGCCAGAGAGATGAACATTAAAGTAATATAAATGTGTGGCCATTTATCCTGGCATTTGTCCTTGGAAGTAAACTATTCTCCCAGTCTCAGATGGATCTAGACAAATATAGACCTTTTGCTAGCCTTGAGCCTACCCCCTAGGAGCTTACTACTCAAAGAAGTAGAGAAGTTGGCTAAGCAAGGACAAACTACTCCTAAAGAAAGGAATCACGAGACAGAGTACACCTGATCAGCTCTTTCTCCAAACACTTCTTCATTAGGAAGGGATGAGTGAGATGGGGGAGACAGGGAGAACTATTCATCTTTGAAACTTTGAAGATTGGAAGATATGAGTGTCCCTTCATAACCAGTGGCTTTCAATCAGGTTTAAACCCCATCCCCCCAGAGAAATTCAGAAATATGCAGGGGCACCTTATAGTTGTCATTTGCGTGGGGAATGTTATTGGCATTTGTTTTCTGGGTCAGGAAACATTGAGCACATTCCCACATGTAGTAGAGACTGACAAAATGAAAACTTATCCTGACCAAAATGTTGTCACCTAATTCTGAAGACCCTGTTAGGCCTCATTAGAGACCATAAACTTCTTGGTTATTTCCTCAGCAAAATATTAAGTGTATTACATCGAATACTTTCCCATATTTGGTATCATGTTTTAACTCTCTTCTGTAAAATAGACATGTTATTGGAGATAGCAAAGATCTTCGTAATCTCTTTATTTAGAAGTGTCCATATTATATATCTATAATTAGGGTCATTTCAGGCATATGTAAGATGATTCAGAAATGTGTTTCTGAGATGCAGAAGTTTTAAACATGAGCTGAATAAGGCATAATGTGAAATTTAAAGGAATGAAAAGGTGAAACTCCCAAACTGAATATGATTATAGTGAACTTTGTATAGTGACTTTAAATACCCAGCCCATCAGCAGGAATCAGAGTAAGTATCTTAGAATTCTCTGTGATCCATTCTACTATCCAAATGACTAAAATAAGGTTGTGCTGTATGTATATTATTAAACTTGTATCATGCAGGGATAATTAGGTGTTTTGAAAGTAATAATAATTTTTAAAATCCTCTTTTTATCTCTTCTAATGGATAGAGCTAAAATAGTCAGATAAACTGAATTAACTGTTCTTTTCTATTACTCCTATTCTGTTAAGGTTTCCACTGCATTGGAGCACTTGCTTCTTTTCTGTCTTTAAGTTGATCCCTATTTTAAATGCTTTCTGAGATTGGAGAAGAGTTCTCTACTCTCCACACAAACTTTAAAAATGTTTCCTACTCTTGTCTTTCACAGTTCTACTAATACTGACTTCAGAAGTAAAATGTAAGATAATTTTAAAGTGATTTGAAATTAAAATGCCTACTAAAGTTTAGGATTTGGGCAGAGAATTAATACACATTTGGGAAGTCAGATATTGTTTTCAATTTGGTAGATTATAGCAACAGACAGGCCTGAAATATCTTCAGTATATTAGTTACAGAGGGTAACATAGTCAAGAAAACACCTTTACAGGTTAATATACAGGTTAACTAATATATGTATATAGGTAAATAAGATGTGGTATATACATATGTATATACATGTGTGTATACACACACATGCAAACATACAATGGAATATTACTCAGCTATCAAAAAGAATGAAACCTTGCCATTTGCAATGGCATGGATGGAGGTACAATGTATTATGTTAAGTGAAATAAGAGAAAGACAAATACCATATGATTTCACTCATACATGGAATTTAAGAAACAAAATAGATGAATATAGGGGAAGGGGGAAAAAAGAGAGGGATGCAAACCATAAGAGAGTCTTAAAGACAGAGAACAAACTGAGGGTTGATGGAGGGAGGTGGATGGAGGGAGGTGGATGGAGGCATGGGCTAGATGTTAACTAACTAGAATTTAAATAAAAAATTGAGAAAAAATATATGTACATATATATGTACATATATATATGTACATATATATGTACATATATATATAGTTTCAAAATCTGTTAATAAAGTTAGAAATAATACAGTAAAACCTTGAATTGTGAGTAACTTGTTCTGCAAGTGTTATATACAAGATGAGCAAATATGTCTAATAAATTTTAACTTGATGATTGATGTCTTGCAATATGAGTACTATGCGATGCCAAATGTCACATGATCACAGCTGAGCCAATGATTCTCTCTCTCTCTCTCTCTCTCTCTCTGGGATTATGGGTGATTGTCTCCCATGCTTGGATGCTTCGTCTCACGCTGCAGTGTTTGGCAGAAATCAGTGATTTTTCAGAACGTTGGAAGGTGCCCACAATTGGCACTAGTGTGTTTTTGTCATTTCAAAGCACCTATGGACAGTCTTTTGCTTTTCCACATACGAGTGTGCTTAGAAATGCTTTGCTTCATTCCAGGTCAGGCTGCCTGCGGATATAGACCCTTTCCTCTGCTGCCTTATTGCCAGTTCCATTAAATACAGTATATGACCAGAGTTTATTAACATTGTATTATAGTCAACATAGGTGCAAGCATATATAATAGCCCCCATACAGAAAAAGGCTGAAAAGAAAGGTGGTAAGGAGAAGATGATTATGGTGGAAATTAAGAAGGAAATCATTGAGAAGTATGAACAAGATATGCAAATGGCCAAAATTACATTTAAGAAAAAAAAAGTCTACACGTGCATGTCATCTGCAGAGGAGGAGGAGAAAAAAGACAGAGGAGTCCGTCACTTCAAATGAGATTAGGGAAATGTGTAAAATGTGGGAAACCGTGTAAAACTCTATAGAAAAGCACAACCTGAATAAGGATGCAGCAGTGTGAGGAATGAACCTATTTAACAACAATGCAATGTCACATTCCCACGAAATCCTCAAAAGGAGGCAAAAGCAAGGGTCATTGGATAGGTTCCTTTTTAAAGTTCCATGAAAAGAAAAAGATCCCACTGAGTCAATAGACAGAAGTGATTCTGTTAGTGATAGTGAAAGTCATCCTACACAATAACCCTCTTCTCTCTCGTCTCCCTCACACTAGGTACAAAGATTTTCAAAGGTAAGTGCAGGTTAATTTATTTTTCTTTATATTTTGTATTTTATTTATGATTTTGTATTATATTACAGTATTGCAAACATTTTTATATGAATATTTTTGGGTTGTGGAACAAATCATCAGAGTTTCCATTATTTCTTACGGGGATATTTGCTTGATATACAAGTGCTTTGGATTACAAGCATGTTTCTAGAACGAATTATGCTCACAAACCAAGGTTGTTCACTGTATTTGAATTTATAATAAAAATTTAGTTATCTGGAAAAGAACACTAAAATATCTATAATTTTGCATATTTATCTTCATGTTGCCATCTTTTTCTCTTACTTTATTTTAATCTCATATACTAAAAATAAAAAGTAAAAAGTAGTTTTACAACTACGTAACATATATAAATGTATGTGTAGTGTATCATTAAATTCACCATCTTGTAGACAGAAAATTGGTAACTAAAATAGATATTTTTATAAATTGTAGACAGCAAAAGTAGTATTGAAAGAATGAAAATCTTTGGCAGTTTCTACTATTTAAAGTTTTCTTTATTTACTGTTAGGATATAAAGTTATAATTCATCAGATTCTAGTGAATTAATTGGTTAAGACAAATTTTGCTAGATTAAAAAATAATTCTATGGAGGGACACCTGGGTGGCTCAGTCAGTTACATGTGGGACTCTTGCCAGCTCAGGTCATGATCTCGTGGTTGTGAGATTGAGCTTTGCATCTGCCTCTGTGCTTGGGATTCTCCCTCTCCCTCTGTCTTTTACCTGCTCTCTAAATAGATAGATAGATAGATAGATAGATAGATAGATAGATAGATAGATCATTAAAAAATAATACTATGGATAAAGCAAGCCCCATACTTATATACACTGATATAAATGTTTTTTAAGTATCTATATTAAAGAATTGAGTATGGCATCAAAAGTATTCAGCAAAATAATTTTCTAAATGCAATATTATCAAATGCCTCCAAGAAACATGATCAGATATTTGCAGTTTATGCCCACTCTCTCTTAGAACTAACCTCATATTTATTGTGCATTGGATTTGTCCCCTAGAGAGGGATAAAGCAGCCATTCGACTTTTATGCCACAGTGTTCACATTCGTTATTGCTGTAGCCTTGTATTTGAGGAATGTTTCAGCCTCTTTTTACTTCTGTATCTATTCTACTAAAATCATTACTAGAAATGATAATGGATATTTATACTTCTATAATCATAATAGTAGTTACTCATAACCCATTCATTTTTGTAATAAAAAATAAAAGACAAAAATAGAATTCAATGTGTTTTTACGACCAGAAAATTAGAAAGAAGTAAAACAGCACCATTTTTATAAAAAAAACTGTTTTTCCAATTTAATCTCCCATGATACAGCACAAAGTCTGAAAGACTCAAGGAACAGTAATAGATTTAATCTATCTACATGTGTTGATTTTGACTTTCTTAAACTGGACACCTCTGAGAAGTATAATCCTCAACTGAATACTATTGAAAACAGTCGGTGATGGCCAAGTCCTGTTGATATGTTGGGTCAACTGGTCCATCTGGATGTTCTTAAGCTAGCTTCAGCCTGCTCGGTTTTTTTTCCCCCTGAATTTACTGACTAGGTATCTTTTTTTACTTATGTAAGAGATTTAGGATAATCCTCATATATTCAGATTTTCTGTATCTTCACACCCGGAAAGTACCTTTTAATCATGTAATTTCAAAGGTATCTCATTCCACAACACAGAAAATTATTTTGTATTCACAGTATGTCCACAGCTCTACCATGGTCTTTAAGGGTCCCAAAACTTACGTTTCTAACAAAATTGGTAGAACTCAAAGTGTCTAGTGACCTACCACTTTGATATAGCTCCAATCCCAAGAGAATAACTGAAAACCCTTCTGGGGATGCCAATGATTATGCATATGTGAACACTAAAATTTATGTTAAGGAACTCCATAATATTTGGAGAGGTTCTTAGGTTTAACATGTGCACATCCTTTTATTACACCACATGGCCTTAGTCATTGCTTTGCCACTGGGCTTGAAGGGAGTTAGGTTAGATTAAGAGAATTCACTGGGACCAGGGCTAATCAAAGACTATTTTCTAACTATTTATTACCAGGCCACATTATATAGGTATAGAAAACGTTACAGCAATACTTGACATATTGTCTAACAGGTTGCTGAGCAGTTTGGGTGTTATAAAACTTGATGGTAGATTTATGAAATGAGGGGAGAATGGTAATAGTGGCTACAAAAATGTAGCAAAAAGGATCCTTGTAATAGAATTTTTCTGCATCTTGACTGCAGTGGTTGTCACACAAATCTACAAATGTGATATAATTATGCAGAACTAAATGCACACACACACAAATGGTACATATAAAACTGGTGAAATCTTAGCTAAGATTGATGGACTATACCAATGTCAATTCTTTGACAAGCTGTTACAATATGGGGATGGTTATACCTGGTTATTCTGTATTATTTCCTACAAGTGTATGTGAATCTAAAATTACATTAAAATTTGATATATAAGAGAAATGCTTTTATCACTTTTTGCAGAGTTGTTGAGGGATGAAAAGAAAATGGAGCCCATATTTTATCATTTCTACCCTAATACTCTCTTCCCTTCACATTGGCAAAGGATCAAGGCAAATAATGTACAAAGTTAAAAAAAAATCTTTTCATTACTAGTTATTTACCTGAACTGATGTTAATTTTATTAATTCCTACAAGTAACTGAAAAGGCATAAGTAATATTATGAAAGTGTAATAGTTAAGGAAACAAAGGCATAGTAGAGCTACAAAAAAAAAAAAGCTGGGCCAACAAGTCATTCTTTCCTATAGATAAATATCTTAGAATGTGAAAGTAGAACACTGAACAACATGTGCAGAGTTACCATACTGCGTATCCACTTGTATTTTCTTTATTTTCTGGATGACATAAACTGTAATTTTTTTAAGAGAGAGAGAGAGAGTGGGGCAGGGGCAGAGACGGGGGGGGGGGGGAGAGAGAGAGAGAGAGAGAGAGAGAGAGAGAGAGAGAATGAATCCCAAGCAGGCTCCAGGCTTTGCATGAAGGCTGACATGGGGCTTGATCTCATGACCCTAAGATCATGACCTGAGCCAAAATCAAGAGTCAGATGCTTAACTGACTGAGCTACCCAGGCACCTGTATAAATGTTTTTTTTTTTTTTTAATAATTAAGAATTATGTGTAAATTAATATTTAAAAAAATATATATACTTAACTTGAAAATGAGAAGAGAGAAAATTATTTATGGATTTGGATGTATTCATTTTCTATTGCTACTGTCATAAATTACCACAAACTTAATGGCTTTAACAATACAGATTTATTATATTTCTAATGGTCAGAAATGAGTCCTACTAGCTAAAATTATGCTGGAAAGGCTATGTTCCTTCTAGAGGCTCTAGGGAAGATTCCATCCTTACCTTGTCTGGCTTCTAGAGGCTGTATGTATTCCTGGGCTCATGGTCCCTTCCAGAAATGGCACCACTCCAATTTCTGCTTCTATCATCATACCTCCTTCTTTAACTCTAACCCTCCTGCCTCGCTTTTGTAAGAAACTTTTTTATTACATCAGGCTCATCTGGATAATCCAGGGTAGTTTTCCCATCTCAAGATTCTTAATCACATCTGCAAAGTTTCTTTTGCTACTTTAAGTAACATATTCATAGTTTTCTGGAATTAGGATGTTGGCATCTTATGCGGCCATTATTTTGTCTACCACAGGTAAATTGATACTCTATAAAATCTCAGAAATATGTAATTTCAAGGCCAGGTCATCACTGAGTCTATGAAATAACACCATGAAGTAAACACAGTTCATGATTTTGAAGCATATATCCATAATTCTGCCAAAATTCAGTATTATGACCTCTTGATGTAGGGGTCTCCATTATAAAGCATATGAATCTGAAATGACAGGTAATTCTTAAAGAAAAAAAAAGTTATGGTTAAATTTATCCTTATGAAGTAGATATACTGACAAAAACTCTGCAGATGTTGGATAACCAGCAGGAATTTTCATAACGTGAACCATTTTAATTCTTATATTTTGAGGAAATAAAGCGTAAAACTGCATAATCTAGCATAAATAAACACATGTGGACTAATATCCTTGCATAATAGTTCACACAGGATAATTTCTCATTTTGAATACAATACTGCATAACATGTTTAATAATTGAATAATAAAATATTTTCAACCTGAATGATGAATGTGGTATTTGCAGTCATTAAAATTCAAATTTTAAAAATGATTCATAATTCTAATGATAATTACTAAATCTCACCCTCTCCCTGCCATAAAGGAAAAGAAGCCATGGAGATCTACTTTAGTGATAAATTGTTCCACCATATTCCTATGCATCAAATTTCTAAAACCTACTAAGATTGTTAACTCTCCCCTGATCATGTGGCTAAAATTAATGATTCAAGAAATATGGGTCTTGCACTTTCATTTCATTCATAATTAATAATATGAACAAAACAGAAAAAAAAGTCCCTGATATGCCAGCTGTGGTGGCTGGCATTTGTAGGTATTTGTACAACTAAAGGCCTGTTATATATGTAAACTGTATGTACTTGGAAGGTTTAGGTACTGCAAGTCATTTGCCATTTCACTCTACCTCTTTAATCCCATTACTAAAGTATTGCAAAATTTGGTTAGTGAGGCTCACACTGTTATGTACTTGTGTTTGTAATTCTATTTGAAGTCAGAAATTTTTCCAGAGGAAAATGGGTTTTTATCCCCATGTCCAAAAAAATGTACTTTGATAGTTTGATCATGTATTTAATATTTTTATTAGAATTAACAGTAGCAAGGTATGTGGCCCTGTTTTGGTGTTTTGAGCTGCATAGAGCCAAATTTGTTTACAATTTTATATAAAATGATAAGAATGCACAGGAAAGTATTGAATCTAAATAAGGGACTTAGAATGATTTATAAGTATTTAGGTCTATTGACAATTGGAGAAACATGCAAATTATTCCTTTTAGTTTGACTTTTTTGTTTTCTACTTTTCTAAGATAGAAATGAAATGAGTTGTGAAATATTTTGTACTGAGGTTCTAACCCTCAGACAACCAAATAAACTTAAAGATCCCTTATAAAAGCAATGAGATTCATCCTTGGGCCACAGAATTAAAATATATCTTATTTCCTCAGGTCGGTCCATAATGTTTAAGTAATTAATCATTTTGCATTTTCAGAAAAATTGAGAATTAAAAATATAATTGGTACCAGATAATGGCTGTGGCTCTGTGTTTTAGAATGTTTATAAAAAATAAATAAATGATCCTACATTCATAAATATTTTAAATGGGTGGCTCCACTGACTGCACACACATAAAAAGCATTAACTTGCCAGAATGAATGACAAAATGGCATACAATGAAGTAGACTCGCTGTGAGTTAAAACAATTCACATTCTAAGACATTCAAAATTTTTGCACAAAGGAAGATGTTGCATGTCCTGTGAAGTAAGCACTCTATGGACAAGGCTATCACAGCACTTAGTGTGTCCATACCTGACTTGCTATCCTTTTAAGCATTTACTTTTTGAGAACATTTTAGTCTTTATGTTAGTTATTACTGAGGATTGATTAAATTGATTCCTGGAGAAAAGATTCCACACGACTCAAAAGGAATGTAAATTGTGCCTCTTCTTTATCCTTCTTTCTATAAAGTACAGCCTGCAGGATGTGGCTACTATCCATATCCATTTTGCTCAGGGACATTAACCTTGGGATACTGATGAAGCAAAGAAAGTAAAGCATAACAAATTTAATATAGCTGAGGATGTAGTGAAGAATTTTTTTAATGAATATTATGCCATTTGGGTTTTTTTCTGGAGAAGGAGAGGTCATCATTTTATAATTTTGTACAGTTACAACATTGGTAGCTCCTGTATCAGAGTAATGATAACATCATTATATAAATCTAATAGAAGAGGGAAGACTTTCTTGTGGTCTTGCAACTAATGACTGAAATGAACTTCCCCTCTAAAGAGCAGATATTGGCTTGCCTCCCTTTTCCTTTCCCTTCCCATCTGTTCAGTACCCTTCTCTCCCTCAGTAGTCCTACCCTTGCTCTTCCTCTACCCCCTCGCCCCACTTCTCTCCATTTTTGAGGAATTTCTGTTCCTCTCAATATTACCAGGATCTTTACTTCTAAAGACTTTCCCTATTAGATAGGCCCAAATTGTAAACACTGCAACTACTCTAGTGAGTCAAAACTAAACTCAGGTAGAAGGATGAGGAAATTACATATAAAGAAGAGAAATGAATTGTAATTTTTTAAGCTACCTGAAATACCTTACAGGTAAAACATACATATGGTAACAAAAGCAACTGATATATGTTTTTGTTTTCGTTTTTCTGGGAAACTACTGGTGCATTAAAGCTTGCATACAACTGCTTGTTAAAACTTAATGACAATTGGAAATCTATATTGCTAGTTGTACTATGTGGATAAAATAAAATCTTTATAATAACAGAACAAATTAAAGAATTAGAGAAGTATGTACATACTATTATCTACTAAGTATATGATTACAAACATCTAGTCAATAATAATATACAGACAGCATGCAGAGAAATATCATATTGAATAGAAAAATTATTTCAGATTATCACAGGTATATAAGTAACTAAATCATCTGACACATATGTATTGTTAATTGAAACTCTCACTAGAATTGTGCTGTATTGATTATCTAAAACTTTGATCAGGCACCTAATTCTATCAACCATGTTTCAGACTTAAAGAATAAACTCTTCTGTTAGTTTTGTTCAGTAAAAGTTAAGCAAAAGAAGAATCATTTCACATCTCTTAACCTGGAAAGAGATTCTCAGAAGACCAAACTTGAGAAAAGCAAAATGAAAAATTTGTTTATAATCCTATTAGGCATATAGTGCTATTAGGGATCAAACCAGATTTCTCTTTAGAAAACTAAACACCATGCTTATAAATTTAAGATAAAAAAAATGGGGCTGACCCACCCATCATATACCATCGACTCTATATAGATAACTTGAAGTCCCATGTTTCACAAAAATACCTCTTTAAGAGATACTTAAAATCAAATAGTTTCCTTAAATCTATAAATGCAGTTTGATTTAAATAAATGATAGCAATATAAATATATATAGGCCACTTTCGTGGACAGATTAGACGACAGGTGTGTGTGTATATATATATATATATATATATATATATATATATATATATATATGTATATTATAGCTCATTCTTAATTATTTTTATAGCATTTATTTCCCCAAGTGGATATCTAAGGTAGCAAATCTGCTTCATCTAAAACCTGAAAGGGAGGGAAGAAAAGGAGCAGAATAAGAAAGAAGAAAGAGAAAATGAAGGAAATTGTACACAATTACACAATTGCATAGTAGGCTATCCTCCCTGTCCTATGAAATAGGACAAGTCTATTTATATTCTACCCACTTCAGCTCCTATCACCTTACCTAAAATGTAAATGATCCTCCTTCAGGAGGGCACAGCACAAGGTAAATGTGATGGTTATCATTGTCATTTTGAAGACATATTACATGGTCGTCAATCTATTCTAAAATATTTCCCTGATCTAGTTTTCAAGATACATGAAATCTCAGAGAGTTTTCCACAATTAATTTTAAAGTCAGGGCAAAAAAAATGTTAGTGGCATGTTACACTGTTCATTTTGAGATAAAGGCCTGTGCATGATAACACTCTCTCTGTTGCCTTATGGTAGGGAAACCAAAAACAAACACAAACAAACAAAAACATACAAACAAAAAACATGGTGATACGGAAAGATGGAGTACTCCAAAGAAAAGTTAACACTGCCTATTGTGTGATAGTTATTATGGGTTGACTGTGACATGAGTTTACACATTTATTTTTAATATCCCTTTGAAAGACTGAAACAAGTATATTTCTTATATTTTTAGATTAAAATGGGAATTGGAATACACTTCTTACTCTAAGCTTTTTAAAAGAAATCTAGATAGAATGCAAGCTATACTTGGCATAAGACTTGTATTCCACACTTCATGGTGCTTAGGAAGTATTTAGAACATCCACTACCTGGGGAATTATCTAAAATGGATTCCATGCACCTGCCCTGATACATGTGGTTCCTCACACTAATGTGGTCACTGAAAGAACAGCTTCCTTATGATTGTTTTTTAAAAAATCATTACAAAGTGTCATTTCCTTAAAAAGCATCAACAGACTATTAGGAGAAACTGGGTGAGAAAATGATGAATATAAAAGAAATAACTGTTTCTCCATGAGTCTAGTAGCCTTATTTTGAAGACAGTTACAGAATATTTCTAAAATTATTTTGAGCAATAATATTCCTATTAAAGTAAATTCATTAACACTGAGAAAATGAATACTTCAAAAAACTATTTAGTAGGTTCTCTTCTGTTAATTTAGAAGTAGGACACATTATTTTTTATTTATTCTCCATATTTGACAAAGCAATTACTTCTCAGCATTCTGGGCAAGTTTCCATAATGGCACTCCTAAGAAAGCAAAGGACTACTGACATCTCGGATTACATAGAAAGACTAGGGAATTAGGAGAAAGAAAAAAAAAAACACTAAAGGAAACATTTGTTTGATTATACTAAGGAATATAAAAAGAATTACCATTTTAGGGAAAGAGAATTACTAATATAAAAGTATATGGTCAATTATATATGATAGATTGTATCTGATAGATGCATATAATTATATCCAAATACTGTGCATATATACTGCATTGCAATTCATCACAAGCATTTTATCACATTCCTCCATTTTTCAAAGATTACTTATTTTATAATTTTGTTCTGATTCTTCAAACATTTTTATTTTAAACTTTAATAATATTTTCCTAAAACTTAATTTCTTAAACAGTAAATAGTGAATGCCAAAATAACCTCTTAAGAATAAAAGGTAAAGCCTATGTTTATTGGAGAAGAAGAAATTTAAGTGAAATGTTGCAGAGCAAGTATATGATACTGTGAGCCAGAAGAGCCACAGGGAAAGAATGCTATGCTTTCCAGGTATGAGAAGGCCTTATCGAAGAAACTTGTTAGTGAATGAAATAGTCAATTTATTCTCACAGCTGTATACTCCCATTTATCCACCATGTTCTGTGTTTGCTCTGTGAACATCTGGAGCAAAAATGAGGAACCATTTTCAAATAAAACAGTAAACATTTGAGCAGAAACCAGAGAGCTTTTGAATGAAAACAAAATAATTCCTCAGAATTGTAGTTTCAAGAAATCCTGGGGTGTTCAGAAACTAATGTTAACATGTTTCTTTAGATTTAGATGATATTTAATATAAATATTAATGACAATTTCATTAAAATCTGATTTCCTATACAAGTGGATTATTCTTTTATTCATTTCTGCAATTTGAAACTGCTGTTTCCTGTTGAATATGGACAGCATCATTCAAAACTGCAATGTGTGGCATATAGTTTATTACATGCATGGAAAAACAAACACTTTTGCAAATTATAGATATTTACAAGCAGGGAAAATGGAGCAGACTCACACTGATATCATGAGTGTCAATATGTTCAGGAAATTCTGTATGATACTGTCATGAGTAAGTGTCACAACAGATGGGAGGTCAGATAATTTCTCAGAAAAGTATACACAGATCACATCTTTAAGAAAATATTCCTCCCAATTTCCTACTCCATTAGATTAATTAATCCATACTAATGTTCAATACCCCCAAAGACATTTCTCCATTACATAACAAATTAGTCATATAGGAGGATCCACTAAAAAGTGACCATACTTTAGTCAGTATAATAGTGTAAGTCTTACTGTAAGTGATCCCTTTACAGAAAACATATAAATATGATGGTTCCCAGCATTATGATATCATAGCACCTATAAATACAAGGGGAAGAGAAATACATCCTTTTAAATTAAGAGTTTATAGTTCTCTTGTGGATATCTTCCAGCTGAAGATGAGCCTCTATAATTCTTCTTTGACAGAATAAATGGGAATTCCATGACTCCTATCAGGTATTACAGAAAGTTCCAGATATCCTAATCTATATGATATACTGTTGATGAGCTACCTGATCTAATTTTTATGCCCTGGGGGAATTTCCAAACTATTACTGGTAAATGAACATAATACTAACAAGATAATAAACCTGAGCCACTAATCTCACTGGGTGATTACTGCCATTCAAATATACAACATACACATATTTTTTTTTTATATATTTACTCATCCACAGTTATAAACAGCAGCTGAAATCAAAGTTTGCCTCTAGGACAAAGAGAAAAAATAATGGAGTTTGAAAATATGGCTAAAACTAGATTTTTTTCCTGCTTTTGAAGCCGCAGTGCTCTTTATCACAAGCATGCCATTTGAAGAAAATCCATGTGGTGTCTACTTCCATTTTTTCTACATTCGAGCAGATAACAAAATTCTTTGAGTTTCCCATCTCCCCATCTGATAATTTACTTTTTATGATAACCATTTCTGTTTTACAAATGTCACATTAATAATCTGATTACACCTTTAAAATGTCAAGCAGCTAAATATCATGATTTTTTTTTTTTGCTGTATACCACATATCACTTTTTTGCATTATAAGTGTATAGTGGTTATTGATTAACCATATTAAAGGCTATTTCCACGGTTACCTGCTTTAGTTCATGAGTGGCCCATGAATGCTCTGCTCTTGTAAATATGCCATCCTATCACTCAATGCTGTTGGCAGTTGGGTATAAAACAGTCAGCTGACACATACCACTAGTTAATCTTAACTTTTAAAAAAACAACACTTATTCTTTATCATTCTATTCTAATGGTAAAAGTACAAATGGAGGCTTACATAATTTCCAGAAGCTTGAGGATTTAAGAAGCAAGTTTTTACCTTAAACAACTTTATTTGGCAGTCACAGGATAAGATGGACTTGAATCCAGTTCACAGGATAAATACGAACTTTAATTTGGATGTGTGTGTGACATCCAGCTGCTCAGTTTTTCATACATATCCATATGGTACTACTCTCCAGTTTTTATTTAACTCCATTCATTTTGTTTTTCAAATGATCTTTTTTCAATTGTGTTTTGTTGTAGAAATTAACACTCTAAAAACAAGCAATACTATTTGAGTCTCTTGCTTCAAGGCTTCTCCCTCTAAGGAAAATTTCAGTTGCTGTTTGTCACTGTAGATAAGTAAATGCAAGAATATGTATCTGAATGGTAGTAATCAGAGGGACTACTGGTTGAGGTTTATTATTAGTATCAGTCTGAAAAATAAAATAGCTAGTTATTTTACTAGCAAAATGAGTTGATTTGAGAATAGCAGAGGAATTGCAATTTGGGACATGCAAGCTATGGTGAACCACAGGCAAATCTGAGGAAGCAAAGGGAAGGTTAGCTTTTACTAGGTTTTAGGAGGAAGTTGGGGAAAGGGTTGTTTCAAAGAAAAGTTCATTGGAGAAAAACAAGAGTGCAGTAGGTAGTGCATTGTTGCTGGGGCAGAGATGGATCTTCCTTCTTTTGTTTAAAATCAGGAGATGAAATTCCTATGTGAAAAATGCCCTCCCATGTCAAGATAATTCTTTGCTGGTTATGCAGGCTGCAATACGTGATGCATAAGTGAGAGCTCCCCCTTCAGGCCTTCCTGGCTCCATTTTAAATGAAGTTTCCTTTTTTTTTCACAGTAGCACCTGAATTTACCACCTTACCAGCCTTTAACATAGATGGTGGTTAGACAGGGATTTGGGAAAAGACCAAAACAATACACTGGCTTGCATTTTAGAGTTTATGACCAGTGCGCTTGTGCCTATTATGGTAATAAGCCAAAACAGCAATTCTTCCAATGTATCTTTTGGGAAGATGCCAAAATAATCAATTCCTCAAAAGACAATAGATGTTTCAGATACTAGTATTAATTATTCCATGTGCCTTTCATATTAACCACCAATTCTGTGTCAATCCCCTCTTCCTTTCTGTAATTACCTGTATCACCTCCCCAACATCTCCTCCTCCGTTTCCCCTCCAGGCTTTGTTAAAAACCAAAGGATGAGGCGCCTGGGTGGCTCAGTCGGTTAAGTGTCCGACTTCGGCTCAGGTCATGATCTCGCGGTCCACGGGTTTGAGCCCCGCATTGGGCTCTGTGCTGACAGCTCAGAGCCTGGAGCCTGTTTCAGATTCTGTGTCTCCCTCTTTCTCTGACCCTCCCCTGTTCATGCTCTATCTCTGTCTCAAAAATAAATAAATGTTAAATAAAATAAAATAAAATAAAAACCAAAGGATTTCTACTTTTATGACTTGGAGAAGCAGCTTAAGAACAGGTTTTTTTTTTTAAATGTTATTTATGTTAAGAGAGAGTGTGCACACAGATGAGTGGGAGAGGGGCAGAGATAGAGAGAGGGAGAGAGAGAATTTGTACTGTTAGCTTAGAGCCTAGTGTGGAGCTTGATTCCATGAACTGTGAGATCATGCCTTGGGCTGAAATCAAAAGTCAGATGAGCTTTTGATCATTGACTGAGCCTTCCAGAAACCCTGAAATGAGGATTTAATTGAGCTGTAAATTGTGGGAAATAAGTAGTACTTAGCTAATATGAGAGGTAGTGGTCTTCCCAGCAAAGAGGTGTGAAGGAACAGAAGGTTCAAAGTACCCCCATCTGGTTTTCAGAAGGAATTTTCACATTGCTACTTTTCCTTAATTTCTTACTCCTAGACATTCACTTTGATATTTTTTACAGTAAGTACTGCTTACAATGCTTAATCTCCTTTCTTTGATGGGAGACAAAAAAGTACACATACAGAAAGACAGAAATGGCAGTCACATTTTCTAAGAAGGGAACTGACACTTACTAAAGTCCTCTTTGTTTGTAGGTACTTTATGTATCTTATCTCATTTATGTCTCTTAAAACTTTAATATTATTACCTACCATTGTATGGATATAAGAACTTAGACTTACCCATGTAAAAAGCTTGCCCGAGGTCACCACCTCTTAAATACTGCTGTGTTTTTGCTTTTAACTTGTGCTTGACTTAGTAATTATATAACTGTTCTTTTTAGTCTTTTGTATTCCAATGATTATTATTTTTTAAATGTTTATTTTGAGAGAGAGAGACACAGAGAGAGAGAGAGAGAGAGAGAGAGAGAACACAAGCAGGAGACAGAGGGAATGAGAGAATCCCAAGCATGCTCTGTGCTGCCAGTGCAGAGGCCCATGCAGTGTCAATCGCACGAACCGCGAAATCAACCTGAGTCAGATGCCTGACCAACTAAACCACCCAGGCACCCCTCTGATTATTTTTTTTTTTTACATGGAGACTTTAAACACACATCAAGAAAGAAAAAATAGTGTATTGAACTTCCATTTACCTTCACCTAACCTCAACAACTATCTAATCATAACCTCATCCTCTTTTTCCCTTCCCAGAATATTTGGAAGCAAATTTCAGACATTACTTTACCCCAAAATAATTAAGTATGTATGTATACAAAACTAAATATATATTTTAAATAAAACCTAATATTATTATAAAAATGTATAGTAGATGGGGTGCCTGGGTGGCTCAGTCAGTTGAGCGTATGACCTCAGCTCAGGTCATGATCTTGCGGTCGGTGAGTTTGAGCCTCGCGTTGGGCTCTGTGCTGACAGCTCAGAGCCTGTAGCCTGCTTTAGATTCTGTGTCTCCCTCTCTCTGTCCCTCCCCACTCGTGCTCTATCTCTCTCTGTCTCAAAAATAAATAAACATTAAAAAATTGAAAAAAAAAGTATAATAGGGGCTACCTGGGTGGCTCAGTCGGTCAAGCGTCAGACTTCGCCTTAGGTCATGATCTTGTGGTTTGTGAGTTCGAGCCCCATATCAGTCTCTGTGCTGACAAGCTCAGAGCCTGGAGCCTGCTTCAGATTCTGTATCTCCCAATCTCTTTCTGTCCCTCCCTCTCTCACACTCTGTATCTCTCTCTCTCTCTCAAAAATAAACATTAAAGGGGCACCTGGTGGCTCAGTCGGTTAAGCGTCCGACTTCAGCTCAGGTCACAATCTCGCGGTCTGTGAGTTTGAGCCCTGCGTCAGGCTCTGGGCTGATGGCCCAGAGCCTGGAGCCTGCTTCTGATTCTGTGTCTCCCTCTCTCTCTGCCCCTCCCCCGTTCATGCTCTGTCTCTCTCTGTCTCAAAAATAAATAAATGTTAAAAAAAAATTAAAATATTTTAAAAATGTATAATAATATACTTTCAAATATCCAGTCAGTGGACAAATTCTCAATTATCTCATAAAAGTCTAATTTTATAGTTACTTTGATTCAGGATCTAAAGAGGTTCTACACATTACGATTGGTAGCTTTTTAACTTTCTTTTAATCCATATGTTCATCTTCTGTTTTATTTATTTTTTCACTAGAAATCAAATTGTGAAGAAACTAGATCATTTGTGCTATAGAATTTTCTATAGCCTGTATTCTGTTGAATGTTTCCCAATTTTATAGTTTAATATATTCCATTACCCTCTAAATATAGAGGAAATGTCCTGTAAATTGTTATTAGATCTAGAGGCTTGAATTGATTCTTGTTTCAATTCTTTTTTAAAAAATTATAGGTGTTATTATGTTCTTCCACCAGCAAACACTAATGTCTGTTTGACTCTGTTTTTTTCTGTTATCATTATTGATAATCAACGCCTTGCTCCATTAGTTTAATGGAGTTACAAAACAATGTTCCTTAATTTTATCATTCCTTTTATATTTGTTTACTTGTATATTTCTATAATAAGTACCTTTTATGTTTACTATTTAGTTACATAGTGGTACAATTTGTATAGGAAAAGCAGGAATAAATGCTTGATACTTCCCCATTAATTACTAGTTTTCAAAATAATAAATCATTCCCTCATATGCGACAAATTATAACAAGTTAGATTTTTTGCCATATTATGACATCAGAAATTTACATGTCTGATATGTTTAACCATTCACAATTTTTTAATGCTAAAAAATGTCCCATTTTTTACTTTTGTTGCATCTTCTAGTTGAATCCTGAGTCCTTTTGACATGGCCTAAATGGACTTGGTAGTTCTTTGCTACCTGAATTGACAATATATTCCAGGTTTATACTATACTATAATTAGTGTTCCAGAGTTGGATCAAACATTTCTCTAACAAGTCCAATTTGAGTAGGAAATGCAATGGTATTTTAACGACTTCCAAATCTCCATTGCTAGCTCAAGCTAGACTCTAAATGCAAAGCGCTATAGTTGAAGATTCATACTGACATATGTCCATGTGTTTTGAACTTAGCATGTCCAAAGTAAACTGATCTTACCTCCATGAAATTATAACACACAATGACAAATATTTTATTTTCTGTGTTATTCATATTAATATTAATTAATATTAATTTTCTGTGTTCTTAATGTGTAACTTAATATTAAGATGCTACTGAGTTATACTCAGTTATTCATTCCAAAATTTTACAATCACTCTAGATAACCTTCCCTTCCTCATATTCAGTCCTTTAATATAGTTAATTTCATTTCCAAAATGTTTTTTAATCCTACCGATACCATTTCATTCATTCTATCATCTTATCAACCTGTTATTTGTATTACTTTTATAGTCCTCCCACCGCCAGTGGGACTGGAATACATAGAACATTGAGAACTGTGGACTTTTTTATATAGGATGTAGAAATGTACTCAAGTGACATCCAGCCACTAGTGTGTCCCACTTTTAAACTAGCTTCTATAGTACATGCAGACTATTTAGTCTAAAGTACAGATACTACAATCACTTAGTGCCATGGACCCCTTTAATTCCTTATTCCAACAGAATGATACCCAAGTTCCCTAGAATAACTCTCTACACCTTTACTGAATCCTTGTGTCCCTACCATGGCGGTGAGATAGATACCTTTTGCTCATTTTCAGACGGTTTGGGGCATTTCTGCTTCAGAGATGTCTCATGAGTAACGTAAGTCTCCCCAGCATGTGTACTGGTATAGCCTAGAAGTGTGGGATGTTAACACTCTCAAAAGCAGTCTTTAGTTAATAAGAACAAAAGAGAATAAACATTGGGTCCATTTCCCTGTAATCTGGAGGGGAAATTCTAAATTGCCTCCTACACAAATCCTCAGAGGGCTCCAAGTAGAATTGAGCCCCAGTTGTCCGCTGCAGCAAGCAGTTAAGCAATGGTCCATTTCATTTTCCACCCTCTTTATTCACCCCACCCCCCAATAAACTACCTGCCTACCTCCCCACTCTGTCTCTTTGATATACACACTCCACCTGTACTGATATATAGGTTCTGCTCTTGAGAGAACTGAAACTAAAACAACAGTTTATCTTCTTGGGCAGAATTTCAGTAAGTAGGTGTTTCTTCCTTATTTATGATTTTTCTGCTAAGGGAAGGTGTCTATTGCTTGCCAAAGCTTAAGTTTTGGGTCTATAAGAAACCACTTAGCTCTTATTGAGATGTAGGCTTTTAGATAAGAGGATATTACCTATTTAAACTTCAAAAAATATTTTATGAATGATAAAACTGAGATAAGAAACATTTGATTCCTCTAAGATTACAGAATTAGGTATGGAGGATTGGATCTGTGGGTCAAAATTATTTACCCTAATATGAAACAGTTTTGAGAAATAAATGAGTAAAATAATGAATGAATTAATGAAAATAAATAGATGAATGAACACATACTTCCCTGCTTAAAATGCTCCAATGACTTTCCACTGTCCTTTACATAAAATACCCAATCTCTATGGTGGCCTATAAGCATTTTACGTCATATGTGGCTCACCTATCTTCTCACACCACTCCCCATTTTGCCTTCTCTTATGAGAACTCTTCTGTTTGTCTGAACACAACATCCTGCTAACATTGTAGGAACTATCCCATAATGTTCTGTTCGGATTGTCTCTCATCTTTCTTCACCTAGCTAACTTCTTAACTTTTAGATTTGAATGTTAGTGTTCTTTCTGCAGGAAAGTCTTTCCTGACCACACAGATTAGGTTACACTGAACTGAAGTACTTCACAGAACTCAAGTAGATAGGAGTCATTCTTAAGTACTTACTGTGTGCTCAATGGATATCCGGCACTGCTCTAGATTGCTGCATATACAGTACACAAAACAATCTCTGAACTCAAGTAATTGACATACAGCTAAGTATTTGGTTAAGATGTTTTTTGACAAGACTCTAAACTCTAGGATAGGAAATCATGTCTGCCTTGCTAACCACATAAGAAGTTGCTCAATAAATAGCTTCTGAACTTTGTTAATGTCCAAAAGATCTTTTGAAAATAGAAGCAAGCTTCAGCAACATTTGTACTCTGAAAGTTCTTTTTCTCACTTGTCAGTATATATAAATGCATATATTTAAAGGCACGTATTTATAAATACTCGGTAGAATATCACATATGGGGTAGTATATGTGTGGGCAAAGAGCAAAATTCTTGTAGTGCATATTTACCTTGCTCCAAGAGAAAGTGCTATCCTTAACATGTGGTCTTATCCATGAGTTGTAATTCCCAGTTTAGCTGAGTAGGACAATATGCTGGAGGAAACAGCTATGTGTTAATGCGGGAGAAGAGATCATGGGAGATTGTATTGTAATAATCTGTTGCTTGACTACACATGCCTCTTATTGTTTTTTAATGATGGTTATTTGTTTTTCATTCAGTGTTTTTGATGGATGCAATTTCCAGCATGTAATAGCACCAAGTTTACATTGGGGGGGGATTTTTAGATGTCAAATGGAAGATCTAACTTACAAGAAAAGACAACTGGCTGAAAAGTAGATTATATTACTGTGAAGCAAATGCAATAGGGGAAACATCTTAACTTTCTTTTTTTTTCCCCTTGATGCAATATTTTAATAAAATCATTAAGCTTGATTTCAATAACTTATTCTGAAATTTCATCTTTCTAAGTCATTATTTGGTTCAATCAGTGGCCTCCTTGAGCCCACATGTTCTTACAAAATAAATAAAGTAAAAAAGAAATAAAATGAAGTAAAATAAAATAAAATAAAATTTCAAAAAGAAAACAATCTATGTCTGCTTCACTACATGTCCTTAGACTATAAGGGAAAAAAGTTAGGCTTATCAGAGTTTTACAGGCATTCTGGGAATCGGCCTATTTTGCAACACGGGATCTGTCCTTTCATGAAGTGTACTCTGGCATATAGAAGCAGCTGCTGGATCACTCTCCTGAGTCCTGGCAGCAATTGGTAAGCTACCATTTGGCCGTAAGCAATAACCTGACAAATGCAGTTTTCTCATCTGTGTGCCACTCCCGTGAAGTGTGGACCCTTAGAAGTCTCACTATATCCAGTGCTCCTAAACAGGGCAGGCCACACTGGTCTCATCTCTGAGGAGCCACACTCCCTGTGAGAGCTGGATGAATGTGCTGTTGTTGCTTCATGGCCTCTGAACTACTAAATCTTTACATATGGCAGTCTTAGTTTGCTGTTTAAAAGACACACTTTTAACAATCCATTCAGCCATCAAACGCTCCCTGAAGGGTACATGCTTCTGAGGCACTTTATAATTGTGTTACATGATTGATTCAGTAGGTGTTAATGATTATAAATTATCAGTAAATTTTCCTTATTAAATAAACAATAGCAATAAGCCCTGTAGTAAATAGACTTCCATCCTGAGTCTGCTATTTTTATTCTGGAAACACAAAAGACTTATTGTTTTGGTTTTATTCCACAAATTTTATTTTTTCTTTGATAGACCTTTGAATTGGTTTTCATCATTGACATGTACTAGAAGGTCATTCAGCTACTTTTCTTGTCTAACACTGAAAAGGTAAATTTCTTTCCACTGAATAACTTAAAATAGCTTAAAGCATTTCTTCAATGTCTCAGAAATTCTAGGAATGCAAAGATGTGTACTCCATGATCCTAACTTCATTTTTACAACTTCCAAATTGCCTGTTTACTGTTTCTGTGAGGTTATTGTTTCTTCACTTGAAAAGACTCTATAACATAATGAATGTTATGGACCCCTGAGATCTTAGTAGGACCCCTGAAATCTGAGTTCTAATTCCAATCCATATTTACAACCTATTAGATGCTAAAACTTGGGCATACAGCTTATCTTCTCCTAGCCTCATTATTTTCTCTAAAGCCTATAGGGTTATTTAGGATATACTAGCTTATTATAAATTCTCGATAAATGGGAGCTATTATGATATCGTATCTTAAGGAGTTTTCTGGGAGGATTTTGATAAATTGCCCTAATAAGAAAACCACAAAATATAATGGCTTAATGGCTTAAATGAGGTAGAAATGAGTAAGTGTAGCAAGTTAAGCATACTGGGGCTGTTTCAGCTGCTCTGACATTCTTACCATTCTCTGGGTCAGATGTGCTATTCTAGTTTCTATCATCTTTCTACTAGTGGACAGGAGAAAGGACTAGAGTAGGGAATAACTAATCCTTTTATGTAAAAATCCTAGAATGATAGAAACCATTCAATCATATGAATCTGAGTGGCCAAAATTGATTTACATAACCACATCTAGGAATAATAAAGAGCAAGATATGAGCATTTAGCTGAGTGACCACAGGCTTATCCAAACTCTGTTACTAAGAGAAGAATGGAAATTGAGAGATAACTAGCACTCAGCTAAGCTTGGATTCTTCCTGGTTCTATTTTCTTATTTTTCATTATTCTCTAAAAATAAACTCTGGTTTGTAGATTACAGTGTTCTCCTTCCTGTGATAGTAAGAGCCTTAGGATAATCATTAATGTTCTGATTTTACTGCCATGCTGCAAATAGCACCTGTTATGAATATTGATGCCAGTTACAGTATGCACGCACACTTAAAATGTTTAGCCTTAATGATTCACAGGAATGTCTTACACACCTGTCCATCTTACTCCACTCTATGTTCCGACAGCAGAGTTGCTGTAATAAGTATGCCACACTTACTAAAATAATGATAAAAATGAAGCCTAATGATTCCCATTTCATGAATCAACATATTAACTTCTGTTCATCTACTTCTACCCAATAATATAAGGAAAAGAAAATAATAGTCTAACCTTGGTCAAACTACTTACTGCACTTTAAATGATATTTAAAGGAATACGGTCTTCATTATATGCTGGTAGCTTTAGAACCCTTTTCACATTTTAGGATACATAACTCTTCTATCCTGAGGTTTTCTGCATTTCCTCCAGTATTTTCCTCCCATGACATAATGTATAAATCTCTATTAATGTCACAATTAGCGTGCAGTAATTTTCCTTCCTTTCCTCTAAAAACTATGTTATAGCTTTCCTCTTCTCTCAGAGTTTCCTAACTTCACAAGTCAACTGATTTCACTGCAGCGTAGAATGTTCTCACTTGCCATCCCTAAAATTTAATCCACTTGTATCCACATACCCCTATCATTGCTTACTTTAAAATATTTTTTCTTCATTTGGTAATAATCCTACTTTTGCTCTAAATTTAATTTTATTTTGCTTTCTTTAACATTTCTCTCCTTAAATTAAACTCCATGCTCCATAATCAACTTTGGATTCCATGCTGGTTCATTCTCAGCAACATAAAAACACATTTCCCTCCAGCTATCACCATTTTGCCTATTTTCAACATTTCCTAAAATTTTATACATATAGCAGTTTACCTGGCATAAATTTCATATCTTAAAAGCGTTCAAGTTAAGTTGTATGCATATACATATGAAATCATGACCATGACAAAGATAATGAACATACACATCCCCTGCCTAAACAGAGCTACATACTTAGTTCCCTTTTTCGATACTCTTTCCTTGCATCCATCTCTGTCCTCAGATAATCACTGATCCACACTTTCTGTCACTACAGGTTTTTATTTTCCTGAAATTTCATATAAATTGAACAATACAATATTAATCTTTTTGCCTGGTTTTGTTAACTCAGCATAATTATGTTGATATTTATCCATGTTTTTATATGTATCAATAGTCATTTCATTTCTAATGCTAAAGTATTCCATTGTGTTGATATGCCAAAATTTTTCATCCATTCACCATATGAACATCAGGGCTGTTTCTAATTTTTGGCTATTACCAATAAAGCTGTTATAAACATTGGTGCACATGTTTTTGTATGGACAAGTGTTTTCATTTCTCTTCAGTTAATATCTAGAAGGAAGAACGCTGGATGACAGGGGAATAAAAGATATATTTTACTTTTTAGAAACTGCCAAACTATTTTGAAAGACACTGCATCATTAACATTCTTATCAAAAGGTACAAGAGTTATATTTTCTTTGCATCCTAATACTTAGCATGGTCATTTTAACTTTATTCATTCTAATAGATATATAAAGATATATTATGATAGCTCTTGGTACTTCCCTAATGACTAATGATGTTGAATATCATTTCATATGCTAACTTAATATCCATATATTTTGTTTGGCCATATTTCTATTCAAATATTTTGCCTAATTTGTTTTCTTCTTACTGAGTTTTGAGATTTCCTAATGGATTAAGGATAAAAGTTCCTTATTAAATACATGGTTTCAAATACTGTCTCCCAGGGGCACATGGGTGGCTCAGTTGGTTGAGCATCTGACTTCAGCTCAGGTCATGATCTCACGGTTCATGAGTTCAAGCCCCACGTCAGGCTCTGTGCTGTCAGCTCAGAACCTGGAGCCTGCTTCAGATTCTGTGTCTCCCTCTCTCTCTGCCCCTCCCCCGTTTGCACTGTGTTGTGTCTCTGTCTCTCAAAAATAAATAAAAACTTCAAAAAAAATTTTTTTAAAAATATTGTCTCCCAGGTTATGGCTTGTCTTTCCATTCTTCTAATCACGTTCTTCAAAGGCCAGAAGTTCTTAATTTTGATAAAGTCTTGTTTTCTTTATGGATCATAGTTTTGGTATCATAAACAAGAAATATTTGCTTAAATCAAGTTCAGTAAGTTTTCTTCTATGTTTACTTTTAGAATTTTCACTGATTTATGTTTTACATTTGGATTGATGAACCATTTTATATTAATTTTTGTAGATGTGACATGTGTCAAGGTTCAGTTTTCTTTATTGCATACGGTAGCCCAATTGCCTTAGCATTATTCACTGAAAAAAACCTATTCTTCATCCTTTAAATTACTCCTGAACATTAAAAATATTATTTAATAATAATAATCAGGTAACTATATTTGAGTGGGTCTATTTCTGAGCTTTCTCATCTGTACCACTGAAATATTTGCTTACCCTTTCACCAATACTACATTGCCTATATTATTACAGCTTTATAATACCTTAAAATTGGGGTGATCCTTCAACTTTGTACTTTTTCAGAATTTTTTTTTTCTATCTAGTTCCTTTCTTTTCTGAATAGCTTTTAAAATCAATTTCTTGATATTTACCAAAAAAAAAAAAACTTGCTGAAATTTTCATTGGGATTATGTTAAATCTATAGGTTAAGTTGGGGAAAATTAATGCCTTAACTATCCTTAGTCTTCGATATATGGATAGAATATATCACTCCATTTTTTTAGATCTTTGATTTTTCCCATCAATGTTTTGTACTTATTAGTTTGCACATTATGCAGATATATTGTTAGATTTATACCGAAATACTTCAACTTTTTTCTGTAATTAGTATTTAATTCCATGCATTTATAAAGGAATATTACTGACTTTTGTGTACTTTCTAAATCCTTGGAATCTTCCCAAACTCACTTATTACTAGATTTTTTTGGTCAATTCTTTAGTGTTCTATATAGACAATTAGCTCATTAATGGCTACTGAGCATTTTATTGGTTCCTTTTCAATCAGTCTGACTTTATTTTTATGGACATATTGTAGGCACCAGTTACTTCACTATGTTAATAGGAGAGCTACAAAAGGACACATTTTTCTTGCCCCATACTTAGGGGAAAGCATTTATTGTCTCACCTTTAAGTATGATCATAACTGCATATTGTATAAAATTGCCCCTTCTTAGGTTAAGGAAGTACTTTTCTTTTGCTACTTTACAGTTTCTTTGCTTTCATACTACTGGGTTTGGAATGTTCTTTACATATTTTGAATAGAAGTCATTATACATTAATTTTTAGGTATGAGAGAATTGGTTTATACTTTGCATATGCATATCCATTTTATAATAGGACCATTTTATTGGAAACATTATTATTTATCAACTGGTCTGTCTTTATACCTTTCTCCAAAATTATTTTCCTTTTATGTGCAGGTCTATTTCTCCTTTCTCTACTTTATGCCATTGATCTATTTGTTGGTCTTGATGCCAATACCTCCCTCAGTAACATAGCTTTATAGTAAGTCTTGATGCCAGACAGGATAAGTTTTCTAACTCTTCTTTTGTGAAATGATTTGAGTATTCAAAGGTCCGTAGGAAGTCTAGTCATCATTTTTCATAAAAGTCTGCTGTCATTTTGATTGAGATTACATTGAATATATAGATCAGTTTGGGGGAGAATTAACAGCTTAACTATAATTTGGTTTCTAATACATAGATACTATATAGATACATGACTATATACTAAATACATAACACATTTCTCCATTTATTTAGGTCCTTAATTTCTTTTAGTCATGTTTTATAGTTTTCAGTGTTCAGGTTACACACATCTTCACACTGATTTAGATCATGGTATTTCAAATTTGTAAGGCTATTGTAAACGTTATGGTTCTTTTTATTTGAATTTCTGATTGTTGTTAAAACATAAAACTGAATTTGTGCTATAATATGAAGTAAAGCTGATTTTCCATATTGGTCTGGGGTCAAACAGTTACAGTAGCTCTTTTGTAGATTTCATCACATTTTTTTTGTTACAGAGACAACCCTTTCGTCTGCACACATTGGAGGATCACCCCATTCAATTTTAATTTATTATTTTCAGTATGATTTTTAAAATCAATTTTACTTGCCTTATTTACTTGCACTGGCTGGAACTTTCAGTCAAATGTTGAACAGAAGTACTAAGAGTGAGTATCTTTGTTCTTCTTCGTTATCATAGCTTAGTCAGTCTTTTATTATTAAATATGATGTAAGTTATAGATTTCTTTGTACATGCTCTTCCTGAGGCTGAGAAAGTTTGGGTGTAGTGTTAGTTTGCTGAGAAAATTTTATCAAAATGGACATTAAATTGTGTTGTCCTTTCAGTGTCTATTGAGATAACATGGCTTTATTTTTAGTTTGTTGATGTGATCAATAACATGACTTGATTCTGTCAAATATTAATCCAACACTGATTTCCTTAAACACCATTTAGCCAAGTTTTATGATTTGCTATAATTGTGACAAGTTTGTTTGCATCTATGTTCATGAGAGAGATTGTCATGTAGACTTCTTATTATGTCTTTGTCTATAACGATTTTATACTAATTCCAGCTTTGTAGAATGAGTTGGGAAGAGTTTTGTATTCAATTTTCTGTAAGAATTATGTAGAATTGGTAATATTTCTTTCTTAAATGTTACATATGATCTCCCAGGAAAAACATATGGCCCTGAAGTTTTCTTTGTGAGAGGTTTTTAAATAAAATTTTAATTTCTTTGATAGTCCTTTAGGTTATATATTTCTTCTTTAGCAAGCTTTGGTTAATTTTTCTCTTTCAGGTGATTTTTCCATTTTATCCAAGTCTGTGATTGTATTGCTATAAAAGTTTTCATACTAATCCTTTATTACACCTTAAATATCTGTAAGACCTGTAGCAATGTTAACTTTCTCATTTTCATTTCTTATAGTTTATGACTTCATTTTTTTTTTTTTTTTCTGATTGGTCTGGCTGGGCAATTGTCAATTTTATTGTTCTCAATGAACTAGCTTTTGGTTTCATTGTTTCATTGATGTTTTTCTCTACTGTTTGGCTCTTTTCTATTTCATTAATATATGTTTCCTATTATTCCCATATTCTACTTTTTTATACTAACTTTTTTCTAGTTTTTGAAGGTGGAAGATGAGGTCATTGATTTGAGATCTTTCTTATTTTCTAATTTAGCCATTTAGTGTCATAAATTTCCCTCTAAGTTCTAGCAGCATACTACAGATTTTCGTATGTCATGCTTTCACTGCCATTCATTTACAACGATTTTTAATCTCAATTTTACTTCTTTGTTGTACCTACATTATTTACAAAAAGTGTCATTTAGTTTGTAAATATTTGAAGATATTCTATGTATCTTTTTATTATTGGTATCTAATCTGACTCCACTGGAGTCAAAGAATATACTTTGTACAATCAAAATACTTAAAAACCTATTAAGACTTGTTTTATGGCCCAAAAATAAATCTTTCTTGGTAAACACTACTGCATTTGTAAACCATGAGTATTCTACATTGTTGGGTGAATTGTTTTATAAATGTCAAATTATAACAAATTATAATTTGTTACAAATTATAATTGTAACAAATTATAACTATTGTTGATTTGTAACATATATATAATTTGTAACATATATAATTTATATATATATATAAAACATATATATAGACGAACAGGAGTTAATATGTTGATTCATGAAATGGAAATCATTAGGCTTTATTTTTATCATTATTTTAATAAGTGTGGCATACTTATTACAGCAACTCTGCTGTCAGAACATAGAGTGGAGTATATTATGTATATATAACATACATAATTATAACAAATTATAACTATTGTATAATTTGTAGCAAATTATAATTATAATAAATTATAACTATTGTTGATAGTATTCTCTGAGACTTTTATATCTTTCCTGATTTTCTCTATAAGTCATTGAATGAGAGGTTCTGAAATCTCTCATAATAATTATGAATTTGCCTATTTCTCCTTGCAGTTATATAGGTTTTTGTTTCATATATTTTTAAGTTACATTACTCAATTCATAAATGTTTAGAAGTATTATGTGCCTCATGATTTCTATATATTTATCAACTGACCCTGTTTATGCCTGGTAATATTTGGTCTGCTGTTTAAAATAAATGTAACCATTTGGGGCGCCTGGGTAGCTCAGTCGGTTAAGCATCCAACTTCGGCTCAGGTCATGATCTCACAGTTTGTGTGTTTGAGCCCTGCATCTGGTTCTGTGCTGACAGCTCAGAGCTTGGAGCCTGCTTCTGTGTCTCCCTCTCTCTCCGCTCTTCCCCTGCTCATGCTCTGTCTCTCTCTCCTTCAAAAAATAAAAAATACAATAAATATAACCATTCCAGCTATCTTTTTAGTTGTATCACCATAGGATACTTTTACCTATCATTTTATATTTAACCTATTTGTGTCTTTACATTTAAAGTGGTTTTCTTTTAGGCAGCTAGCATTTGGAGGCTTCAACTATGATATTTTTTTTCTTTACAAATGCTAGTTCTCTGGTGAGATTTTTCATTTTGAACACATTAATCATAGTTATTTCAATGCACAAGTCTATTAACTCCAATATGTGGATCACCTCTTAGATCTCTTTTCGTTGTCTTTTTTTCTTTCTTGGTCTCTCTCTCTCTCCCTCTCTCCCTCTCTCTCTCTTGCTCCTCACCCTCCGCCCCCCACCTTCTTCTTCCCCTCCCTTCCTTCCTCTTTTTGCTTGCTAATTTATTAGTGAATGTTGGTCTTTTTTTTTTTTAATATAAAAATTGTTGAGGCTTTGGATTATGGTATCTTCTCCATAGATGATTCACAAAATCCTTTCCAAGGAGCTACAGCTGGAGTGAATCACCTTACTCCACTTAAATTCTAAGCTAATTCCAGATGAGAGAGGTTACAAACTTTGTCAAGTTTGATCTACCTATTTTGGTTCCAAAAGGAACCTACCTGACAGGCCTTAATTCTAATTGCCAACTTGCCAGCCCTGAGAGATTTCATCACCTTCTTAACTGAGCTTTCTACCTATTTTCTGCTGACCTTACTGGCCTCTTGCCTTCTAAGCTTAAATAATTGTTAAATGTCTCAAGGGTAAAACCTAACAGAATGCAAGGCCCGCCCCACTACAGCTTTACTTATTAGGAAGCTTTGATCCTGGAGGCCTGGCTTCTCTGACTGGTCTAAAATTCATTTTTATATGAAAAAAAAAATCATAAAACAGGATTCTGTTAATGGCATTTGGAGGTCACTTTTCCCCTAGGATACATGAGCCTTTTGAAAGAGGAAGCTGAGAGTCTAAGAAACGTAGCAGTGCTTTTGATGTTACCTGTACCTGTGAAAATGCCTGTTTCTCTCTTCTTTTTTGAGATTCCAAATGGATGTATGTTAAATTTTCCATTTGTATCTGTTTATCTCTACTGAATTTCTTTCATTTTATCTCCCTTTCACCATTCTTAATGCTTTCTTTGAACTATGACACACTTACAAAAATCCTCTCTTTTAACTTGTCCAATCTTCCCTTGAATTTATGTGTTCTATTATTCAATCATTAAATTTTTATTTCTAGAACTTCTATTTGTTTCTTTATGTAGTATCTGATTCTTTGCCATAATTCTCATTTTTAAAAAACATAATGGCTGCTTTCCAATAGTGAGGAGACATAGCAAGGCACAAATTCTAAATGTTCTATGAACTCAAAGCTGGATAAATAAAGCTCATACATAAGCAAATCATTGCTAAACTGCTGAGAGTCAAAACAAAAGAAATATTAAAAGTAGCAACAACAACAAAAGTCATGTCCCATGGTGCAATGATCAGACTAGAAGCTGACCTGTAACATTTTGGTTTGAAATAAAATAAAAGTAGGTGTTCTGCCAGGACCATGTTCACAGAGACACATTCTACAAGGTGTACTCATGTGGAGGGGACACTCAAATGTGCCCGAGCCTGGGAGAGGTAAAGAGCCCATTTCAGAGCACACTGCTTAAAACTAGCAGGTTCCAGGTTTAGCCCAGAGATCGGGTTTAAATAGGGTGATGGTGAAAGTAATAACTCAACACCTAAAAAGGCCCAAAAAGGAAGGGCTAATGGAAAGCAGATCTGAGAGTATTTTAGTCAAACTTCAAGAACTTAAGATATTTGTCTCTTCACAGAAAATGCCTTTGGATTTGTAAAAAAAAAAAAAAAAAAAAAAAAAAAGAATTATGAACTTCAAGATCATCAGCTTGGCCATTCTATCAACACTAAAACAATCTATTGTGTTGATACAAATACAAGGCATATATGGTGTTTTGGATTATATATTATATGTATATTATATAGAGAGGGGTTAATTTTCAAATATGAATTCTTTAAAATAACCTGTTTCCACATTTCCCTTATTCATTTCTAAAACAATCATGTTTACCATTTCAATCTGTGTTTACCAAGTTTGAAATTGTACAACTTTTCTATATAATTAAATGCACACTTTAGATTGTGAAATGCATAATTATAACATGAAATATGTATGTCCTGTGGAGTAATGTGCATGCATCATTTACTACATAGTGAAGCAGATACACTTTTAATTAAACTCTATAATGTACAATATAGGACCAGAAGAATTATGCTCTGAATAGCCAATTCTATAAACAGTCATAAAGTCATTACATAAGTGCCTATAAATCATTCATTGAACATTCCCTAAAGAGGAGTGAAGAGATGAGATGTTTGATTTTAATACTAATTTTATGATATAATTTTCTTTTTGTTCTAAGCAGTGCAACAGTTGTACATTCCTCTAAGGATATAGGAAACTATTGATAATAAATAAGGCAGGGATGATCTAGCTCTCCATCTGCTGACTAACATACTGTTCCTGGCACTATGCAATGAAAGCATAATAAATGAAAGAAACATACTTCTTAGTCCTAGGTTTGGAAAGAGCTTCATCTGCACACAGTGCAGGACATCTGCTGTTGATTCCTTATGGACCAGCTACATAGTCATTTCCAGGTGTGATTCAAGATGCTAACCACCCAGGGGGCTGTAGCTGTTTAGAGAAGCAATTCTCACGCTGTAGAATGATGAAGATTCTGTTGTAATATGGGGAACACTGTCTGGAGAACTAAAAATCTGAATGTTTGCAAGCCACCAGGTGGCTCTGGTGTAAATGACACAATACGTCAGCACATGCTGAAGTTCAGTGCATTTTTACACAATAGGTCAATAATGCAGGGTCAGCAGACAGAATGTATATGGGATACATGATGGTTCTTGCCTCCTCTATCTTCCTTTATGTTTATTCTAAAAAAAAGGATGTCATACCACAGCTTATTAGAGAAAAACTGTGTTTTCAATTTCACTATAAAAGATCCCCATGTGTATATGTCTCATTGGAACACTATTCAAGAAATATAGTGATATTCAGTTATCAGTCAGGATGTTCCCAATATCTACCAAGTTATGGAATTCTGAGCAGGATTCCAGCTATGTGGCAATGGAGTGATTTTCATGGATGACTTGTATATTAATTCATCTTTTTCCTATTTCTCATATGACTAAATCCTAGCCTACTGGTGAGCTTCAGAGTATCTGGCAGATGTCCCCTTCTAAAGAGAAAAACTTTATTCTTTATTATATGGCTTCATTGTGCATAAATGTGCAAATAGAAATAAATATAATTATCTAAATAGAAGAAGTAAATCAGAAGTTAAACGTACACATTTTGAGAAAGAGATGTCTGCCTTTCATCTTAACAGAAAATCTTGAAATGGGCAACTTGAGGTAGTTCTTAAAATCAAAAGGCAGTTACACATTTTTAAAGAAATTAGCAGAGTAAAAATTCAGGATTGCAAGGTACTGATACAATAGGGTGATTTTCAGGGACAGATAGAAAGAACTATGACACTTTAGGGGCATCTGGGTGGCTCAGTCGGTTGAGTATCAGACTCTTGAATTTCAACTAAGGTCATGATCTCACAGTTCGTGAGTTAGAGCCCCATTGTCAGCACAGAGCCTGCTTGGGATTCTCTCTCCCTCTCTCTCTCTCCCCTCCCCTGCTTTCTCTCTCTTGCTCTCAAATAAATAAACATGAAAGAAAGAAAGAAAGAAAGAAAGAAAGAAAGAAAGAAAAGAAAAAAAGGGTGAAATTTTCATTATTGCACATTTTAGGTGTTATATTTTATGCTTAAAATGCTACGACATATTAGGCAAACTTATATCACCTCGTGTATGGCAAAAAGGGAGATTATTTAATTTTTTAAAACCATTTTAAAGTTCATTATTCAAATTTTCATTCCCATAAATTTTGATCTTGACAGAAATTGTTGTAACATCTTACTACTTATTTTGGACTTGAAGGCAGCCAAGAGATGTGTTTCTTTTTGTTCTGGATTTAGAAGAATGATGACTTCATGGGATAAATTCAGAGTTCCTGATGTCCAACTAATCACCCGCCTTGTACTGAGAAATGAAAGAGCTCTGCCAGTCAGAACAAGTCTCTTAAAAATGGTCATGAGGAGAAAGGCAGCAGAGGACTAATATTAAAAACATACTTTTTACTTTAATTTTTAAAATTTTAAATCCAGTATAGTTAACATATAGTGTTGTATTAGTTTCAGGTGTACAATATAGTGATTCAAAGAAAAAATACGTGTGTGTGTGTGTGTGTGTGTGTGTGTGTGTGTATTTTTTCATATATATGTAAAATACATATTTATACTTATTTATATAAGTATATAATTATACATTCTATAAGTTTATAATATATATGTTAAACTTTTATTTTTTCTTGAGACATTAAGGATTCAGAAAAGTTTTATTGGGGCACAGGGGTCAGCTGTCAACTTGCTCTTTCAAAATATTACCTTGTGCTTTATGAGAAACTAAGCATTATTTTAAAGATGAAGACTACATCTTACCGACCTTTGAATTATCAGTATACAAAATGTTCTATTTCTAGCATCTAGTTCAGTGCCAGACACAAAGTGGCTGCAATTATATGGTCGCATGCACACAAGAGAGAAAGTGAGTGAGAGAGAAGGAGGGAGGGAGGGATAGAGGATTATGATTTGGAAATTCTTTTGCATTGTCTAGTAAAAGCCTTATGTGGTCCAAATCTCCATTCTCTTCAAAAAGTTGATAGAAAGGAATACATTCTATAGAAAGGGAGTGTCAAGTGTAGGGTCTCCCCAGGGTTTATACAAAGTTATGGCACTTCCAGGCATGCCCTAGTAGAAGCTTGCTATTCCATGAAATGACCAGAGGAGAGGAAACTATGTACTGCTCACTGCTCTTTGTAAGTCCCACTGCACTGAAGCACACTGATGTTTACCAGTCTTTCTGTGACAGTTTGATTATCATGGGGCTAACTCATCTTTCCTGGTGCCAGACACGTGGAATATTCTCCCCTGCTGTGCTGGCTGGTGGCCAGGAGTGCCAGCGACAGCGTACCTATTATATGACTATGTACAGGCTCTAGATAACACTGGCTGGTCAGGTCACTAGGCCAAGATGCTAAAGCCAATGTGGGGGTGGGGGTACAGAACTGGTGTCAAGAACGAACTTTGAATAGTAGAATATCATTGACAATCTTGCTAGCCTGTGCAGTCTGCTACTAGTGAAACCACTTCATGTTTTTATTTCCTTTAAAGAGAAAACTTTAAAGATCTACAATAGTGATCAAATAGCCTTGATTTCTAATTGCTGAACGTATTTAAATATAGATGAGACAGACATTAGTTGAAGAAGAAGATTTATGCTGATCAGCATTAGCAAATTTCAGCAAAATGATTCTTCACACATTGGACTGTGATTTATCTTCAAATACATTTTTGGGGAAAGTTTGGCAAAATATGTATATAGATAGTCATGTTCATTATACTTCAATGGAAAATAATTTTTAAACTTCAGCAGATGGATTTTAGGAATGAAAGAGTTGTTGCTGAGTATAACTGAATTTTCTCTCTTATCTATAGCAAACCCACCAAGACTCCTTTAGGCAAATATGTATTATCAAATAAATCACTGTACTAATCCTTTCAAGTGTCATTTTTTTAAACTGCTTGCTCTAAACTATATAAATTTATTACTATCCCTACCATAAGTCCACTCCTAGATTCCTTTACTGTGGAATTATTTATTGTTGAATACATATGTTTGCTATATTGCTGAGTTTAAAGTTGCCTCACTCCAGAGAATTTTAACCTAAGCTTAAAAGTTCTTGAAAGGGTGCTGAGAGCCTTTCTGTCATATTAAGGATATGAGTTTCCACTTGGTTATTTTATTTTTCTTCATTCCCACTTTGTTAAACATACATGAGGACATATATCTGGCTAGTCTCTAACAGAGACGGTTTGCTTTCCTTTTTTCCAGCAGGCATAATCACATTTCTGGAAAGAAGAAATGGTGATTTAAAACAGCTCAATATCTCTTGTATCTGAATAAGGACACTCAGAAATGATGCACACTCACAGTTTTCACATGGCTCTGAGGTGGTTAAATTTGGCTCCTCAGTCAAGGAGGCATTAAACACAGAGCAGCTCCACGGGCAAAGCAAAAATAACTGTTATGTGGGGGCTGTTAGACTGGCAGTAGATTGCTATCTAGGGATCTTCACTCTCTGTTAAGTTCCTTCTCACACTGTGTGGGAAATGGCAGGAAGAGATATTTTAGCCAAGATACAAAAGAAAATATACATTGCTCACAACAAGGCATAGAAGATCAGTCAATTCTTTAAAAGCCCCTTGGAAAGTTCAAAGACCACATCGACTTTCGGAATGTTCTATTAGAAGTGTCCTAGACACAACTTATGGTCATACCTCCCCTGAATTGGTTCTAGAATAAATGTAGTATGAGTGTATCTTCCTGGCCTCTGCAAGTTAAGGGATTTCCTTGTCCAGTTATAAGAGTGCCTATATCACATGTCTCTATCTCTTATTGTTCACATACCCTGGTTATGGAATAACTGAATTCTATTTATATCTTTAAATGGTATTGGATGAAAATTTTCAAAACCATTATGCCAATTATAAAAGGATTCATCTGACTATGAAGGTAAATGTATAATTTATTGCCCAAAGTTGGATGCTGTTGGAGAATGAAATAGGAGCTCTTAGTAATTATGTTTAGAACAACAGTAGTAAATTGGGCCTTTTATGGGAATACCAATATATGGTCATCCCAATCATAAGACAATGATTTAGACATGTGGTACATTCATCAAATATAATTAGGCCTCAATAGTGTCCATCAACTCTGCCTATTGAATGAGATGAGAATCAACAAGCTTCTCTAACAAAACGATTGGAATTGGAACAAAGCGGAGTATTTTAACATTTTACTCTAAAAAGAGGTTTTACACAGTAGCTGGCATTTAAACTTAAATAAATCAAGGTATTCAACAGTTAGTTCTAAATCTTATTGAAAAGTAGACTATCAACTAGTTCTTTAGTAAGAAAACTGAAAATAAATCAGGAAGACTTAGCTCTAGTCATACTCGAACTACTATTTTCAATTTTTATACATTCAAAAAATTGTTTAAGTTTATTTATTTATTTTGAGAGAAACAGAAAAATCATGAGCAGGGCAGGGGCAGAGAGAGAAGGAGAGAAAATCCTGAGCAGGTTCCACACAATCAGTGCAGAGCCTGACACAGGGCTCAAACTCACAAACTGCAAGATCATGACCTGAGCCGAAATCAAGAGAGGGATGCTTAACCGACTGAGCTACCCAGGCATCCCTGATTTCAATTGTTAATTTAGAAACTGAAATTTTAATTTTATGTACTCAAAGATTTGGCAAATTATGAGTTTAATATATCACTTTCAACATTCCTTTCCAAATTTGATATTTTGTGATTTCCACTAACTCTATTTTTCTAGTGAACAAGATTAGATCCTAGGAGATACTGGAACTTCTCTCTCTCTTTTTTTAATAGAACCAATTGTCAAGTTATCTACCATACCATGTATACAGTGTAGTCTTGCTTTCAGGAGTAGATTCCATGATTCATTACTTACATACAACACCCTGTGCCCATCCCAATAAGTGCCCTCCTCAATGACCATCACCCATTTTCCCTGCCCCCTCACTCCCCCACCCCCATCTACCCTCAGTTTGTTCTCTGTATTTTAGAGTTTCTCTGTAACTATTTTTTTTTCCTTCCCTTCCCCCATGGTCTTAAGTTTCTCAAATTCCACATATGAGTGAAAACATATATCTGTCTTTCTCTGACTGACTTATTTCACTTAGCATAATACCCTCCAGTTCCATCCATGTTGTTGCAAATGACAAGATTTCATTCTTTTTCATCGCTTAGTAGTATTCCCTTACATAAATATACCACATCTTTTTTATCCATTCACCAGTTGATGGACATTTGGACTCTTTCCATAATCTGGCTATTGTTGATAGTGCTGCTATAAACAGTGGGGTACTTATGAACCAGCACTCCTGTATCCTTTGGATAAGTTCCTAGTAGTGCTATTGCTGGGTTGTAGGCTAATTCTAGCTTTAATTTTTTGAAGAACCTCCATACTGTTTTCCAGAATGGCTGCACCAGTTTGCATTCCTACCAGCAGTGTCAGAGGGTTCCCCTTTCTCCACATCCTCACCAACATCTGTTGTTTCCTGAGTTGTTAATTTTGATACTGGAGTTCCTGATACACAGGGAACTTATGGAGAATGAACATAGGCAAAGTGCCATGAGACTCTTTACATTCTGCAATTGCATCATATTCACTCTTCAGTTCAGACATAGTGAACTACTTGAATTTCTCAAAACATCCCTTATTCCTTTATGCAGTCTGTTTCCTATGTTAAGAATATTCTCCACTCTTCATTCCCTCCAACTTTAGCTATATCTAACTCCTAGTCATCCTTCAAACATTGATCCCCTACCCTCAATCTGAACCCTTTCACTGCAGTGCACTCCAGGCATAATTCCACCATAACATGTCTCACAAACTCTATTATAAGTGTTCACTCTTTTTATTTCCATGCTAAACTCTGAGCTACATGCCTTTTCTACCTCTGTATCTCCAGCAAGTAATCTAGTAGTTCTCAAATAGAATGTGTTCAATAAACCATCAACTGAATCATGAAAAGCAATTATTCCTCTCCCAAACAGAAATAAATCTGTAACAAAAAAATATTCCTGTAGATGCTTGGATAAGTTATTCATCACATATATTATCATATATGTAAATCAAGGTGAAAATAAGTTGAGTTTGGACAGCACTCTATGCTTTACAGAAATCCTTACAATTTATACCATTGGAGCTACTGCAAGAAAAACACTCCATAAAGGCAACAATGTGTTTATGATGACCAAGACACTGTGTTAGGCATAATAATTTAGAGACTAAATTGACATGAATGGTTTCCAAGATGGCTCTACTGTACACTAAATTTTGCTCTATAGTGTTTTGGAGAGGTTTCATAGAATAAAAAAAAAAATCTATTTTATTTCTTGCTGTGTCTTCATAGCCTCTAAACAAGCATTCCATTTACTTTATCACTTTTTATAAAGCCCACACTCTCCTCTCCAGCATACATGCATCTGCACATGAAAGCTAATTTTAAACAGGCTTAACAGAAATTCTCTTTAAACAATGTTAAATGGACTCAAAATAGCATAGATCTCAAATACCTTTCGCCACTTATAAAGTCATGTGGAATCAACATCCTCTTAGTAATTAAGTCTCAAACATGGCAATAATTTCTTTTTAACTTACCTTTTTCCTAACCATTGATCTTTAATCAATTGCCATACTTGATGAATTGTAAACTTGTATTTCTCAAAACTATCCATTGCTTCCCACACTGCTTCTACCCCTATGACTTACACATTGATTAGTCATGTTTTCCTAATTTGCTATGATTGATATTAAATTTACCTGCTTAATAATTCCAACCTCTACTCTCAGATTATTTTCCTCAAAATACTGCTTTTAGCATTCTTAAAGTATTCTAAAACATAGAGTAACAACCTATTATGTACAATATATAGTCCAAATTCAATACTCTAACCTTTTAAAGGCCTTCCAAAATCTGGCCCCAACCTATTTTTCAACTTTCTCCTCTAATGCATAACATAAATTCTCCTTTTTGGAGGACTCTGACCTCAAAACATGATTCGTCAGGCTATATTTACCCCTGTTTTAACTCTTACCACAAATTTGTTCGTTATACCTCTTCAGCTCTGTATATTCCCTTTCTCCCTCTAGAATTGACATTAATGTTCTGTTAGTACCTAAATGAAAATGGTTACCATTTGTCTCCAGCCATCAGTCACTAATAATTACTGCCTCCCTAACTGCTCCTCCTCCCAACATTACTTCAAAAGCCATGGGAATCTCTCCTTAAACTGAAACAGCTTTATACTCTTAGCACAAGTGCTCATTACTGTGTTCCCTTCAGGCTGCCTGACGACTGAAAAAAAATATATCATAAGGAAAAACAGGTAGGGTCTTTGCTTCCATATTTAAATGGTCTTCCTTATATGGTTAGAAAAAACTATACCCTAATCTCTAGTAAAATTTACCTTTTCTCCTTCAGTGCTAACTTCAAAAAGAATTTCCAAAGAAAAGTGAGACTTTTCTTATTACTTATCTTTTCAGGCATACAAATGTTCTAGTACACTGAGAAGCATATTAAGGATAATGGTGGGATAAGGGGCATTTTGCCATTCCTTACTTACGCTTGTGTAGTCTGTCTTGTCCTTTATCTTGGTCTCAACGTCCTTCTTTTCACTGTGCAAGCCTAATGTTATTAATGAAACAAAAGGAGTAACATGGTCCAATGTTAGATTAAATGCCACAAGAGCGGTATTTGGGTCTCTTCTATATCACACAATTAAACCAACCACTCATTATCTTCTGAGCTGAATATTTTCTCCTTAAATTATGACTGATATATCTTATTCTGTTCACCTGTAAAACTGTATTATTTTTCCACAACTCTCCATTCGCCTTTCTCTCCAACACCGACAAAGAACTAAATTTCCCCACTCCATTAACTTTGCTCTTGGCCAAGTAACTTGCTTCAGCCAAGGGATGTGGAAAGACATGAAAATACATCAGTTCCAAGTTTCTACTGGCTTTCTTTCCCACCTGTGATCCACCATAAGAAATGGTTGTGACTGCAGCACATAGTTACTTCACTTCACCTTGGTCTCCAACACACAAACATCTGGAGCAGACCTAAACCCAAGCCTAGTCAAACTAAGCCAAGAATTCCCAGACAGCCTACTGACCGTTGAGTAAAAAATAAATGTTTGTTTTAAACTAATAATTTTTTGGATTTGTTGTTTATGTAGCATTCTTACAGCAAAATTTAAGATATTTCTTGCAGACCTATGATCAATAAATAGGTTTCCATATACATATATGATTTATAAATGCTATGGTATAAAAATATCTTCCAGTCATTGTGCTGAGCAAATAAATCAAAGATTTTATAATATACATTGTGTAACTGTGCTTTTATGAAGTTGTAGAATAGGCTAAACCAGTCCATGGTGATAGAAAGTAATTATTCCAAGGGTGGGATAGAAGGGGTTTGAACAATAATCTGCTAGTACAGGCAATCATCTACTTAAGGAACTTTTTGGAATAATGTAAAGTTTCTAAAATTTGTTATAGATGTTGATTACATGATATGTACAATTGTCAAAACTCAACAAACTTAAAAACTGTGCATCTTAGGAGTGCTTGGGTGGCTCAGAGTGTTGAGGGTCTGACTCTTGATTTCAGCTCAGGTAATTATCTCTTGGTCATGAGATCGAGCCCCAAGTCAGGTATCTGGGCTCCACATTGGCTGTGGAGCCTGCTTAAGATTCCCTGTCTCCCTCTCCCTCTGTCCCTCTTACACACAAGCGTTCTCTCTCTCTCTCTCTCTCTCTCTCTCTCTCTCTCTCTCTCAAAAAAATAATAAAATAATAAAACTGTGCATCTTAGTAAATGTTAATTATAAATCACTAAAAGAAAACCCATTAAATATTACCAGCTCACACTTGAACTTGACTCTTATATCTCAACATTTTCACTTCAATGCTAATAGGCAATGACAATACACTAAAAATCAAATTGCTAATTCCATTCACCCCTTAAGAAAGTAGGTCTTACAAATCTATGTCTCATTCAGTAAATGGCAGCTCCATTTCCCCAGTTCTTTATGCCAAACAGTAAAAAAAAAAAAAAAAAAACAAACACTGATTCTTATCTCTCATATATACATCCAACTCATTGACCATTCCTCACCACTTCCTCTGAGAATACCTTGGCCCAAGGCACAGTCAACTCTCCCTTATTTTGTAAGGGTCCTAGTTTCTGTGACTTTTGATGTTTTTCTTAATATAGTAGGAGTTATCTTTTAAAAATCATGTCAGATCATACAACGATCTACTCAAAATCATCCAATGACGTCCATTTAAATTAAAGGCAGGGGAAAAAAAGAAAGGTTCTTAACATATAGTTTCCAAACCCTACATGATACGTGTTTCTTCTATTTCCCTGAACTCATCTGCCACTCTCCTCCTCATTCCTTAGTTCCAGCCACACTAGTCTCCTTGCCTTTTCTGAATGTAAAAGAAGACAGCCACCTACAGGACACTGCATGAATACTCTTTCTTAGATAGCCATAGTACACATAGTAGGTTCTCAATTGACATTTGCTAAAACGATAAATGAAAATGCCTTTTTACATCCTTGTTTTTTTCCATTTAGTTTCATCCGGAAGCATCATGATCTCCCAGGAGTTATTCTGGCTCAAACACTAGCTCTGCAAGCACTTGCTGCTTGTTCAACCTAATTAGCATTACTTACAAAGGAAATGTAGAGCAGCCCAGTGCAAGTGTAAAGAAAGCATTAATCAACCTGAGAGCAAAGCTTAAAAGCAAGATAGTAACAGAACCTACTTCCCAACTCCTTTAATTATTCTGGCAGCCACAAACAAAGTAGGCTGATGAGAGAGGATGGAGGCACTAAAGAGAGCACTGCCATGATTCTGTCCCAAGGAAGTCATTCTTTCTCTTACTTTCTTCCAGGTTTCTGGCACCTCCACCCTATCCAATTCCTTCATCCCCCATATGCACCTAAGTAAATAGTTCTAAATCTTTATAAAGTGAATTCAATCACTCTAGAGGGGAATATGCCTGCATTCTAAAATTTAAAAGCCTGGCTTATATCAGTTAAATGAAAACAAAATCTCATTCACTGCTTTAACACAGAGAGAAGGGAGCAGCTATGAGCCAAAAACAATATCATAATGACAACCCAAGCACCTGAACACATGTTAAGACCAATTTTCCCTGTTTAACTTCTTACCTTCTGGTTCTTCCAGCCATTAATTCACTTAATAATAGCAATAAAGTATAATTTTCAAAAAAAGATTAATTTATGATTCACACACAAACATAAAGTGAATAACTGTCAAAGATTTTAGTCAACTCATTAATTAATGAGTGAGCCAGTAGACACTAAAACCAGTTCAAATGAGGGTTTAATTACAGAGATCTGTATTCTCTACAGGACACATTTCCTTCATATCACCATGAAAAAAATCACTTGCATTGCCGTCAGCATTATGGTTTTCTGCAAGTTAACTTCCATCTCCAGAGTTGTTCAGTTGCTAGTGGAAGACATAATGATACACCCCTATGGGATTGAATAATCTCCAGTGAGTCCACTAAACAAAGCAAGCATACCACTCCAAAGACACCAGAATTCTATTTGCCCATTTCCAAGTCATCGGAAGTGTTTCCTGACATTAAAAAAGGAATTGCCTTACTTCACTATAATAACTTCAAAAACAAATTGTACTGAAAAGTCTCCAGAACAGTGAAATAGTTTAGACATGTTTATTATACCAGAGAAACAGTACGTACATGTTTTCTCTTCAACTGTTTGTTGATTCGTGACTTAAAAATTTACTCTCTGGCAGACTGACTTTTTGAAAAACAATTGCAACTCTATTGCTGCAGTGAAGTCATCATTTGTCATCAGTGTGCAATGGCAAAAGGGTGAGAAAGTAACAAGAAAAAGGGTACCGTAATACTTTATTTACATTTATTGTTTTCCATTTTTCATTTCCATGTGTCTGTATCCTGAGTGCTCCTGCCGGCAAGAGAAAGGCTCTATTCTCTTTGGTAGAAGTGAACTCATTGAACAATGCCACATACGTAGTATAATACTGTTCTCACAGTTGCACTAGGCACATAAACACCTCCACTCTTAAGAAATTGTTCTTTCAATATTTTACACACGGTTGCCAATGTTGGTAAAGAAAATTTTCTCCTTTACCCTTCAGGTCTCCTTTACCCTCCATAAGACAGATTGACAAGAGAAAAACAAACTCAATTACGTATGCACTGGAACTCCATAAGAAAATGAGACCCAAAAGACAAGTTGGCCAGTTGAGGTATATAGGCCATCCTGAGCTAAGGAATGGGATAGAGGCCTGGGGCTTCAAAGGGGAAAAGGGTAATTCACAGGACAATAAGAACAAATGTTTAGTAATTGGATGTCTGCCCTGTTATACAGATAGGTCATTCAGATCAAAGTTATTTCTGGTAATATCTCTCTCTGAGCCAGGCCCCCTATGTAAATCATTTTAGGTGCTTTGTAAAAGGTTTTCTTTTTGTTTCTTCATTTAAATTTTAATTAGTTAATATACAGTGCAATATTGGTTTCAGAAGTAGAATTCACTGATTCATCATTTATATACAATACCCAGTTGAGCACCCAATGCTTATCACAAAAAATGTCTTCCTTAATACCCATCACCCATCTAGCCAAAAGTTTTTCTTGTATCGGCTGGGTCTTAATTGCCTTGAGCTCAAAATAATCCACATGCCAAAGTGGCATATTTTGGGGTCACATATTTTGTTCTCCTTCACTATTAAGCATTTGGATTTTACATTTCTTAATGCTCTCAAATAAAGAAATGTTTAGAATTTTACATATACTTTCTTTTAAAAAAAGTTTTGTTTTGTTTTTGTTTTTGTTTTCAACTTTAATTCCAGCATAGTCACCATACAGTGTTATATTACCTTCAGGTGTAGAATATAGTGATTCAACAGTTCTATATATTATTCAGTGCTCATCATGGCAAGTGTACTCTTAATCACCTATTTTACTCATCCCCCTCCCAACCTCCCTTCTGGTAGCCATCAGTTTGTTGTCTGTCTATAGTTAAGAGTCTCTTTCTTGGTTTCTCTCTTTTTCCTTTGTTCATTTGTTTTGTTTCTTAAATTCCACATTGAATGAAACATGATATGATTTCCATGTTGCATCCATCCATGTTGCAAGTGGCAAGATTTCCTTCTTTTTTATGGCTGAATAATACTCCTTTGCATTTATATACTACATCCTCATTTATCCATTTATTTGGACTGCTTCATATTTGCATATACTTTAAATACCTTCTCACTCCAATGGCTTAAAGAATGTCTTCATTTAAAGTAAATAAATCGAAATCAAACAATTAATAAATATTACAATATTAATATTTCAAAAATTTGAAATGGATTGGCCTGTGACATCACCACCACCACCACCAACAACAAAGTAACATGTGATTTTTTTCAATAACTTACCCAGTTTTACATATTGGTTCTGAACAATTTTTTATAGAATATCAAATCTTGGACAGGGTTTCACAAATCATTATTATTTGCTAAATACACACTCATTTTCCTGATTCATGCTTCTAAACTCAACCACCCTCTTACTATGTCATATTCTCTCAGGGATGAATTGACATCATCTATTGCCATATGAGGAATCTTCCTTTTAGTAACATGTATCTTCATTTTATTTTTCTTCTCTCATTTGGTGTAATGAAAATATCATGGTTCACATAAACCTGCATCCAGATCATCTGTACTAGCATCAAAAATCAGTTCCTTTTGATGTTTGCATCAATCTTATATTTTTGTATGAACCTGACATCTTACTCATTTTATTTTTATTTTTTTAACTTTTTAAATCTTTATTTATTTTTGAGAGAGAGAGAGAGAGAAAGAGAGTGCAAGTAGGGGAGGAACAGAGACAGAGGGAGACAGAGAATCTGAAGCAGGCTCCAGGCTCCGAGCTGTCAGCACAGAGCCCAACACGAGGCTCAAACCCATGAATTGTGAGATCATGACCTGAGCTGAAGTCAGACACTTAACCAACTGAGCCACCCAGACACCCCTGATATCTTACTCATTTTATTTGGCCTTTAGTTTTTAATTGTATGATTAATATTTACTTGTTTTATGACAAAATTACTATTTCAATTTAATCCTGACAAATTTCTGTATACCTGAATAAATACTGCATGCACCATTCATTATTTCTTGATATGCCAACAATCCATGATGACAATCAACATTTAAATATATTAAAGTATATTTATTTATATTAAAATGTTTGTATTACATTGTATTAATATTTACATTAAAATGTTATTTTAAATATACACACACATTCTTGTGTAAGTAACAGCAGATGTCCACAGAAAGATGAGACACTTCAATTGTGAATGCCAGTAGCTGTAAAATCTATACATTTATAATATTCCATAACAAAATAATTCCTTTTTAAGATATATATGATTAATATCTAAGATCATCTGAAGGACAAAAATTCAAACTGTTTATTAATAACATTAATTCTGATAGTTCCCATTCCTCCAAATATGTAATATTATAAAGAAAATTCATCATTTATGTGAGAGGCACCAGAGAAGGCAAAACAATCAACATGAATAAAAATACTCAAGCTATTCTGAAGAATCTATCTTTAAAATTACTTGTCTTTAAATAAATTAAAATGTAATATTTTTGAGAGGATAGAGGATTGGGACTGGCATAATTTGTAAGAAAAAAGATAACAGACAAGATATTATGACTCAAAAGTAATGATTAATATTTTTTGCATGCTTGTTAGTTTGCAAAAGGCATTTCTTAGGTGACTAGCCACTGTTTATAAATTCGGTCTATAAATGTACTGTTCTGTATTTAAATGCTAACATTAGTAAAAGGGTTAAAAAAAACCCTCAATTCTACTAACTGAGACATTTAGCTAACTCAGAGACTAGCATGCCAGTTATCTGCAAGCTATGAGGCACTGTCCTTCAAACTTAAGTGATATCCAAATGAAATGCAATGCAATGATTTTACTGGACTCTGTGTCAATGCATGTTACATTTGTTTTGATACTATTTAAAATGTATAAATCTAACAGTAGATACAAGCACTTGTGAGTATAACTTTTTTAAATAATAAAACAAATTATAAATACAAATGATTCTAAAAAACAATGAAATTCAGTAACATCCATTATTTAATGTGATTTTTTTTTTCCTGAAACCAATTCACTGACTTCTAATATGAAGTTTAAAAATAAAAGCAGTAGCACCAAGTTCAGGCCTAGATTTATTCTGATTCTTTATTTTGACTTTAGTAAAATTAAGTCAGAAAATGGCTATTAACATAAGTATACTGTTAATAACTTGAAAATATATTTGCTAATTCAGGATAATTCCAATTTGCATCTAGCCAAAACTCTTCTTGTGAGCAACTCTCAAAGGCTAATGTTAGTAAGATATCTTTAAACACTGCCTCACTCACCTGAACATAGATTTAGCTTTATGGCTTTAAAAAAAATTATGTTAAATATATATATCTAACCCATATTGATAGAATAAGGAACATAACATTTATTTTATATTGACCAAAATACTTATTGCCAATGAATTTTCACAAGTTAGTAATAAAGAAATATGATTGACACATTTCTTTGGCCAGCAATGAGCAGTACTGATGATGACAGAGTTGATTTCTTTGAATTTAATATATCAGGGTTCAGAATACATTACTCACAAAATGCGATGCTTTGGCACATTGAACATCTTATGTTGAAGGAATCTGAGAAACATCCGGTGTAGAAAGACTCTTTGAACCCCTTTTTCTTCCCTGAAGCAGGTCATAGGACCTTCATGTGAGAGGTGCCTTCCCACATGCAAAGGAAAAAAAGCACTCTTATCCTCAAAGACAGACAGATGCTGAGAGGAATCCGAATAAACAGGTCTTGCTAACCATCTTGCTACTGAAATAACTGCACTTGCACATGTCCTATGCAAGCTGTAAAAATGATGGTAATCAGCAGCTCAGTAATTCATGAAGATACTGAATAACTCAGTATTTATCCCAATAATATTAAGCATATAAATATGCTTATTATTGATGATCATTGGAATATAATTTTTTATAAATTCTTATACAAAATTCATTAACCTCTGAAAATATGTTTATGTACCCCAGCAGCCCAAAATATCCAATTAGAGGACTATTTCTATGAGGTTAGAGTACACAGGGACAGATGAGTCTCACATGAGTTATATTGAATTGTTGATAGCTGAGGTAGGGTAAGGATGAATGAATCTAGAGCACAAGACACCAGCGGAGAAATAATATTAGTTTGAGTTCAGGATAGGGAACAACATATATCACAGTAGAATTTCTGGAAAATCAGGAGGAAGCTTTAGAATTTGGGGTGTGTAGGACTGCAGACCAAGAAAAAAAAAGAAAATAGAGAGAGGAGAAAATTACCACATAACCTAGGGTAGGCTCTGGGGATTAGCCAATTTATCATTACTCGAGCATGGTCCTGAGGAAAAGCAAGGATATAAGTATTTTTTGGAGCTGATTTCTTTACTAAACACAAGTTATAAAATAATTTAAAGAATCAGCAACTCTCAGCATTTGCTCATTTTTTCCTGATAGAATCAAGTCTATTTATTCTCTGCATGCCTATAACAATACTTTATAATGATGGAAATCAGCAGAATTATGTAGATTTAATTAAGTATAAGCATAATTAAATAAAAAAAGAATCCCTGAAATAGCTTTTAACATCTCAGTTAAAAAGGAAGACAGTATTCGGGTCAATGTTTTTGACTGAAGCTATATAAAGAAACTACTGAGCTTCAAAAGTTATTTGACCATCTGTCTTCCCTTAATCAGGTTCTAACAGGATAGGTTGTAGGCACAGGGCATAGAAAACCGTGTATAAGGAAGAGTTTCAGAAAGAAGAAGAAAATAATCCTGAATTGCAAAAGGCAGAAGTAATTTTAAGGCCCTGGATCACTTGTTTGAAAAATGTTATAAAGAAATGAATATGCTTTTCCTCTTCATGAGTGTTTTTTTTTTCCTTTTTTTTAAATTTTAGATTTTCATCTATACCATAATATTAAAATTAAATTAAAAATTTCTACACATATTTTATGATAAATTTGGATGGAGCAATTGGGATCACAAAATTAATTGTGTTTCTACTACCCTACCAAAATGGAACTCTCTGTTTTACATGTCACCCAAGAATTCACATTGAAATTCTCTAGACTCAGACAATTCATCTTTTTCAAACCCCTGAATACAAATAAAAGTTTTTAACAGATGACTCTGAGTGGCTGCTAATTAATACTCTTGGCCATCTCTTGGTCCTACCACTGAGTACCTCCTATGTTGCTCTCCTACAAATTATGCAGGAAAATATCTGTAACTCAGTAATACTGCAGCCAATATCAACACTCAATAACCTGGCAAGCATTAGAACAAGTCTATTTAGTTAAAAGTCTCTCAAATAGCTAAAGAGTTGGAGTTACATCATAGATTAGCACTATCTTTCATTTAAAAAAGAAATCTGAATAGACCAACACCAAATAAGTAAATTGAATAGATAATTAATAACCTTCCAAAACAGAAAGCTCCAGACTCAGATGGGTTCACAAGTGAATTTCACCAATTAAAGGAAGAACTTTTACCAATTCTTTCTCTCTCTCAGAAGACACAAGCTAAAGAAATACTTCCTAACTCATTTTACGAGACCAGAGTTAACCTTAAAACAAAGATGAGACAATAACATTGCAAATAAATAAAACTGCAGACACAATACCTCTAAAAAATCATCAATAAAATATTAGCAAGTCATATCCAACACTGTGTAAAAGGAATTATATACCACAACCAAGTAGGATTTATCCCAGGTATGTAAGGCTGGTTCATAATTTGAAAAATAATTACATAACCATCACATAAAAAGGCAAAAAAACCCTCACAATTACATCAATAGATGTAGAAAAATTATGACAAAAATCTAACACCATTTGTGATAAAAATTCTCAGTAAGGAATAGAAAGGAACTTCCTCAATTTGATAAAGGATATCTATTTTTAAAATCCACAGATAATATACTAATGATAAAAAACTTGAGGGGCACCTGGGTGGCTCCGTTGGTTGTGCATCCGACTCCAGCTCAGGTCATGATCTCGCGGTTTGTGAGTTCAAGCCCCACGTTGGGCGCTATGCTGATAGCTGGGAGCCTGGAGCCTGCTTCAGATTCTGTGTCTCCTTCTCTCTCTGCCCCTCCCCTGTTTGTGCTCTGTCTCTGTCACTCAAAAATGAATAAATGTAAAAAAAAAATTTTAAAAACTTGAAGCCTTCCTACAAATAAGATAAACTAGGCAAGTATGTTCCTTCTCACCACTGCTTTTCAACATTGTACTGATAATCCTAGGTAATGCAATAAGACAAGAAAATGAAATAAAAGATATTGAGAAGGAAGAAATAAAACTGTCCTTGTTCTTAGATAACATGATTATCTACGAAGAAGATCTAAAAGAGCAGAAAAAAACTTTAGAAACTAATGAGTGACTACAGGAATGTTACAGGACAAGGTAAATCCATAAAAGTCAATCATGTTCCTATATATCAATAATGAATAAGTAGAATTTAAAATTAAAAACACAATACCATTTACATTAGCATTTCCCAAAATGAAATACTTCAATATAAACCTTAAAAAGTATGTTTAAGATTTGTATGAGGAAAACTACAAAACTGTGATAAGGGAAATCAAAGAAGAACATAAAAAAAGGAGAGATTCTCAATGCTCATGGATAGAAAGACTCAATGTCATCACATACACACTATGATTTCAATTACATGACATTCTGGAAAAGGGTAAAACTATGCAGACAGTAAAAAGATCAGTGGTTACCAAGGGTGAGGGGTGAGGGGACTCAGTTGGCAGAACATTTTTAGGGCAGTGAAACTTTCATCTATGGTATTATAATGGTGGATTCATGTCATTATACATTTTTCCAAATCCATGTAATATATCCAAAGAGTGAACTCTGAACTTCAGGTAATAAAATGAATCAACTTAGGTTCATCAACTGTAACAAATAAAGAACTCCGGTAGGGGATACTGATAATAATAAAGGCCATGCATGTGGTGGAGTCTGGGGGGGGGGGGGCAAAGAGAAATCTATGTACTTTCTCCAATTCCCTTTTAACCTTTTCTAATGAAATCATACCAAGAAATACAGACAAATAAACACAAGTGGACCTCCTCTTGGTGAAGTATGGTAAAAAACACTAAAATTTTACCTACCCTTTTCTACCCACACCAACTACCACCATTCAAGCAACTGTGAAAATAATCCTGTTATAATTCTCCCCAGAAGCAGAAATAGCCCAGAAACAACTAACTTAAGCAACAATTTAAGCTTAAATAAGAGTTATGTGGTATTATTTATGCCATACAGTATTCTATAGTTTCAATGATTTATTGTTATGATACCAACTAGAAGTTAGTATCTTTGACTTCACACTATTTCTGTCTACTGAATATCTCTATACCTAGCACAACACACACACATTCTCACTAAAACTACTCCTTTACCTATTATCTCATTTAATATCTTCCAAATCCTAAACATTCCCATTCAACTTTCACTTCTATATCTCTTCATCTAATCTACTATCAAATATTCTGGATATATTCTTCAAGTATCTCTCAATACAGCTATTCTTTTGCTACACTGCTTCTCTTTTAAGGGCTTATCTCATTAACTTGCTATACATTTCTGCCTCCAGTCTCTTCTTGATCTGCACATTGTCCTCATACTTACCTAAGTCATACAGCAGATAGTATAACTGTTCCATTGTACCCTTTTACCAAAAAAAAAAAAAAAAAAAAAAAAAAAAAAAAAAAATATATATATATATATATATATATATATATATATATATATATAATATCTTTTTAAAGGCCACAGACCTTCATTAAAGTACTCCTGTATAATTTTTCAGATTATTCTCACAATATTTTTCCTTGGCCTGTAATCCAGTCAAAATAATTGCACATTTAGATAATACCATTCTCCTTTTGGTCTCCATGCCTATTTCCAGGCTTTCCTCTTCAAATTTCATTCTTTATATTCTCTACCTAATAAAACATAATCTTACAAACTTCATCTTAGAATCATCTCTTTAAAGTCTTTTCTCTCTCTCTACAGTGAGATACTCTCTCTCCAGCTCTCTCTCACTAGAGATAGCTCTCTCTAGTGAGCTAGACTCCAGCAGAATTTCCTTGATGTGTCTATTATAGACATTATTAAGTACAGTGTAATTATCCTCCACCATGAGAGCTTTGTTACTAGATGTATGGACTTGGGTATATATCATTATTCCCCAGAAAAGAGGAATTCATTATATATATTGGTTCTTGCAAAGTACTCAATTACTCTAGTTCATCAAATGTAAAATGACATTCATTATAAGAGGCACATTATTCTATATACTACTGAGAAAAGAAAAAACTGATTGCAATTAAACTATGACATGCCATTGAATATAAGAAACATCTCAGTTTGAAGGATGTTAAAATATGAAAATAAATGAGAGCAGGGGCGCCTGGGTGGCTTGGTCGGTTAAGCGTCTGACTTCGGCTCAGGTCATGATCTCACGGTCCGTGAGTTCGAGCCCTGCATCGGGCTCTGTGCTGACAGCTCAGAGCCTGGAGCCCATTTCAGATTCTGTGTCTCCCTCTCTCTCTGCCCCTCCCCTGTTCATGCTCTGTCTCTGTCTCAAAAATAAATAAACGTTAAAAAAAAAAAAAAGAAAAGAAATGAGAGTCTTAAAAGGATTAAAATAGAATGCTTTATTTTGAACCCTAAATATTGTTCAGGGAAAATACAATAACCAGAAATATTTTTAATCAGGGTTAGTTTGCACATTTAAAGAAGGTATTTTTTGTAAATTATGTAACCACTGTGGGAAACATAATGGAGGTTCCTCAAAAAACTAAGAATAAAAATGCTATATGATACAGTAATTCCACTACAGGGCATTTACCTAAAGACAATGAAAACACTAATTTGAAGATATATATATATACCCCTACGTTTATGGTAGCATTACTTACAGTAGCCAAGATAGGAAAGCAACCCAAGTGTCCATCAATAGATGAATGACTAAAGAAGATGTGGTGTGTGTATGCATAAACACACACACACACACACACACACACACACAATGTAATTATTCTGCCATAAAAAAAGAACAAAATTTTCCACAACATGGATGGACATAGAAACCTCTATGTATTATACTAAATAAAATAAGACAGAGAAATACAAATATCATATAATTCCACTTATATGTGGAACCTAAAAAAAGGCAAACAAAACAAACAAAAACACTCTTATATACAGAGAACGGGTGATTACAGAGTACAGGTGGGTAGGAGATTGGTGAAATGGGTGAAGGGGATTAAGAGGTACAAATTTTGAGTTATAAAATAAATAAGTCACGGAGATAAAAAGTACAGTACAGAGAACATAGTCAATAATATTGCAATAATGTTACATGACGAATGGTGAGTACACTCACCATGGTGAGCACTGAGTAATGTACAGAATTGTGAAATCACTATGTTGTACACCTAAAACAGATACAACATTGTATGTCAATTATACTTCGATAGTAAATTTTTAAAAAAGGAAAACTGGGGGATGGTGAAAAATAATGTTACCTACATTACTTAACTTGGACGATTACATTTTTAATGTTAGGTTAATTAGAAGATGAAGTACTTTAAGGAAAATAAATTTCACACAACTGCAAAAAAGAAAAAGATACTTGTTTTAAAAAAGGTGTTAAATAAAAGCATGGGGAAACAAACAATACAGATGTGACATTTAATCTCAAGTATACAACCTAACAATTCCAAGTATTTTATGTGATTGAAAACAAGCATTTTAAGTCACTTGAAACAAGTCACATTCTCTACTAAAATATGGTAATCATGAATACACAATTACAAGATATAGTAAATGAAACAAAACAAAAACAAACAAAAACAGTTATCATAATGATGTGTGAATAGATACTTCAAGTACATAAGTACTACATTGATTAAAAAAACATTCACAGGAGAAAAATAATCTGTATTAAATATCTTAAAAGGAAGTAAAAATGGTATTCTCTGGAATATTGTACTAAATGAATCAAGAGCTGATAACAGAGATTCTAAAACAACATTTGATTTTTTTTATTATTTTTGTAATAAATGAATATAGAAAATATGATGTTTAATAATTAGATATACAATTCATCCTATGTTAAATAATGTGATGAGAATAAACTTTACATAGATGTTATGAAATATATACTTTGACATATAAAATTAATAAATTAAGTATTTTAAATAGATATTTATCTCATTCAATTATATATCTAAAGGTTGACTGGAAAATGTGGGCATTTTCTTTATTTAGAAGCGATTTTTATTATAATATTTGATATACAGTAATCTTGAATTAACCGTACTGAGGACATTTCCTATGTCAAAATAATTTTTTTAAAGTGTCCTGCCTCAATGTGTGTCCATGTGAATGGGTCATTAAAGTCTTCCTAATGCACTGCTATTGCTTAACAACAACAACAAAAGTTTAGAATAATGAAGATAAATTAAAAAATATATATTAGGAGATCTGGCATACTATCTTATTAAAACCAAGTGCTTAACTTTCTTAAATAAAAGAATATTAGATAAAGAAGATGTGATACACACACACACACACACACACACACACACACACACACACACACACTCATACACACACAGGAATATTACTTGACCATAAAAAAATAATAAGATCTTGCCTTTGTGACAACATGGATGGACCCAGCGCTTATCATGCTAAATGAAAAAAGAGAAAGACAAATACCATATGACTTCACTTATATGTGAAATCTGGAAAACAAAAAAATGAACAAACACAACAGAAACAGGCCAATAAATACGGAGAATAAACTGATGGTTGCCAGAGGAGAAGTGGGCAAAGGGATGGGTGAAACAGATGAAAAGAGTGTGGGAGGTAAAGGCTTCTAGTTATGGAATGAATAAGTCATGGGGATGAAAAGTACAGCATGGAAAATAGTCAATGGTTAGAATAGATTTGTACAGTGACAGATGGTAGTGACACTAGGGGTGAGCACAGCATAATATATGGAGTTGCAGAATCACTACGATGTACACCTGAAACTAATGGAACATTGTGTGTCAGCTAAACTTCAAAAAAAAAAAGTTTTCTTTTAAGTTCAGTCATACTGGAAACGATTTCACTGTGACACACCTACAAGTTAATACTCAATAGATACGATGGTATCTATACATATATGTACACATGTATATATGTATACATATATATGGTATCTATCCAAATTAATTTAATGAAAAGTTTTCAACCAAGATGTAAAAATGAAAGAAAATAGTAGTTTACAAAGTTAATATATAAAGTAGGATAAAATAATTAATAAACAACACAGAATATTCTATTTCCCCCAAACATCTCAAGTTCTTTGCAAATGAATTATTCAAAATGTGGCAATAAATCAAAGTAGTAATTTGAAGGTTTTAAAAACAGACATTTTAAGTGATTTTATATTAACAAAGAAGTTGTCAAAATCAATGGAAGTTTCTTTTTTCATAGTAATGTTTCACTAGAGCATAAGGTTTCTTTCTTTTTTTTTTCTGGCTACATATATTTAATTTACTAAAGAATGTTGCTAAGCAAAATTTTTACATAATAGTCATGCAGCTTTTGATATGACATGGATTTTTTTCAAAAGTTACTTTTTTTCAACCATCAAAAATGTAAAATTTGACCATGAGAAATTTAAATTTCATTCTTTTTTTTTTTTTTTTTTTATCACAAGTTTACTCTTTAATCCCATTCCCTATCTCCCTCCTCCCACCACTTACCTCCTCCCAGTAACCATCAGTTTGTTCTACAGTTAAGAGTCTGTTTGGGGTGCTTGGGTGGCTCAGTCAGTTGAGCCTCCGACTTCAGCTGAGGTCATGATCTCACGGTTAGTGAGTTTGAGCCACAAGTCAGGCTCTGTACTGACAGCTCAGAGCCTAGAGCCTGGAGCCTGCTTTGGATTCTGTGTCTCCCTTTCTCTCTGCCCCTCCCCTGCTCATGCTCTGTCTTTCAAAAATAAATAAATATTAAAAAAAATTTTTTTTAAAGAGTCTGTTTTTTGGTTTGTCTTTTTCCCCTTGCTGATTAGCTTTGTTTCTTAAATTCCACATATGAGTGAGGTCATATGATATTTGTCTTTCTCTGATTTATTTTGATTAGCATTATACTCTCTTCCATTGTCGATAGATAGATCATATAAATGTCTATCGCATATATATACACACCACATATTCTTTATCCATTCATTTGTTCATGGACACTTGGGCTGCTTCCAAAGCTTCCCATTGTAAATAATGCTGCAATAAACATATGCGTGCAGGTATTACTTTGAATTAATGTTTTTGTATTTGGGGAATAAATACCCACTAGTGCACTTACTGGTTTTACTGTAGCTCTATTTATAATTTTTTGAAGAACCTCCATACTGTTTTCCAGAGTGGCCACACCAGTTTGCATTCCCACCTACAGTGCAAAAGTGTTCCTTTCTTCTCCACAGCCTCAACAATACTTGTGTTGCTGATTTTAGCCATTCTAATGGGTATGAGGTGATATCTCATTGTAATTTTGATTCGAACATGGGGTTTCCTAAGGCAATTAAGTTCTCTAAGTCAAAATATCTGAATTCACATATCATGAGTTTTCACTCTGATCAAAGACAGAAAAGATGGAAAAGGACAAGATCTACATAGACTTTACTATTAGAGAAGTATCCCTGCCCAATTCACACACATGATAAATTGGGAACCCAAACCTTAGAACAGAGGGCAGCCAGTATAATGACAAAGAAAGTGTAATCTGATATTAAATGTATGTATATTTTTCCTCCCATAAATACACAAATTTAAAAATAGTTGCCCTCTCTAAAACTAAGAGGTCCCCTTTTAAAACATATTAATATAATTGACAGTTAAATAATCCCTGCAATTAATAATTTTATTATTATCATCGTTCGTGGGTTTGAGCCCCACATCGGGCTCTCTTGCTAACAGTACAGAGCCTGGAGCTTGCTTTGAATTCTATGTCTGTCTGTCTCTCTCTCTCTCTCTCTCTCTCTCTCTGCCCTTCCCCCACTCAGTCTGTCTCTGTCTTGTTAAAAAATTTAAAAACATAGTAATTTTTACTATCACTTTTTATTTTTTGTCAAATAAGTCCCAAAGTAGTCTTGAAATAAGAGCAGATAGCTTTATAAAAGTCAGAAATGCCATGGTCTATATTCATCCTCTGAGACTCTAGCTAGACATCCAGCTGAGACTCCTAATGATCATTCAATTACATATTTATAAAGCACCTGTACAAAATGATATGCTACAGAATTTCATGTATATCATAATTGAATGGGAGTGGGATGGACAGGTAAACAATCACTTATAATTAACCATGGATGCTATGGAATTTCTACATATTAGGAGATTGTTGTGTGGAAAATAAAATGTTGAAAACAGAAGTACACTGTCTCTACCTGCAGGGATGCTGCAGAAAAGAAAAAAGAAGATGACTAGGTCTGATCCCTTTGCCAAACATGCTAATTACTGCCCTTCTGGTAGACACATGTGTGGTACTTGGTAATGGGAGAATCCTTAAATTTGAAATGCTTTTCCAAGATGTGCCTAGCCTGTTCAGAACTGCTTATGGAGAATAAACATGTAATATAAACCACATAATTACCAGGGTATAACTTGTAGATATTCATGAACTAAATAGCTCATGTTTGTGTAAATGATGACCTGTGTGCATCACTTAGGTATCACAGATGTTAAAACCAAATCAGAAAACATCACAATACAGCAAGAAACAATCTGAAGCACTGTGGGGAGTCCTGCACTTCTCCATACTTCTTCACCTATGTTTCACATTTACTGTTACTTTTGAAATTTTGAAATTATTAGCAAACTTTGGTATTAGCTAAGAGTTCCAATTTTTGTAAGATTTAACAATCCCATGGTGTGAGTTATCTCAGGTTAGCAATCTGATTTGAAGGAGAGGATTGTAAGATTTGTTTAGAAGCTGCATGAGCAAAGCAATGACTCTGTATTTACATAGATTATATATTCTGGGGTATTGTAATGGAAGGATTAATGAAGATCACAGAATTTAATACTCTGAGTCTATCCACTTCTTGGCACTATCACCATAGTGTAAATAGTGTACATACCTAATAGATAAGCAAACCTTATGCGTAATAGGCACATATCAGATACTTGGTTTAAGAAAAAAATGGGAATACCTTGTCATTTATCATTTCCTGTGCCATTTTTATTAGTTTACTAGGCCACTAGGTGGGCCAATTTAAAAGGATATTCAACAAATAAATGACATACATGGATATACATTTTAGGTAAATATGTTCTGCCCTTGACATAGAGAACAAATTGCAAAAGGGTAAAAGCAGAGGTGAGAACACTTCACAGGGTAAGGGCTGGAGGACTGTAGTTATAAATGGAGAAATTGATACAGGGCTTATATATGGATAGCAGTGAGAGTTAGAGAGATATTATGATGGATTAGCAAACTGTCCCGTGCCAGGATTATGGATAAATGCAAGGTTCAGGATGAACATAATTATTTGTCTTCCATAAGTAATATTTGTAGATAAGAGAGAAAGGAGTTATAAGAAGAGTTCTGAAATACCATAATTTGTTTTCTTTTTTCCTCTTTCTTTTCTTTCCATATAATCCATTGGTACAGAGAATGGAAGAAAGGTGTTAGGATATCTGTCCTATGGGACTAGTCTATGGTGAATGCCTCCTAAATAAATATACACATAACCTGTTCCCATCAAAGATTTTTTAGCTGCAAAGTAGATATTGCCAACAACTAAACTCTTCTGTGAGTTTTTCTAAAGCTATATCAATTGTTTAATCTCTTGGAAAGTGCCTAAAATCACAAGCATGTGGGAGAAACTGAAGCATGAGGAAAGGACACGTCATCCTGAAGAGCCAGAGGAAATTCATATCAAGAATACAACTTCAAAACCAGAGAATTTTGGTATAAATAAGAGATGGGGGGGGGGGGGGACAAGTGGACAAGTGAGGGCCCATGGGGGCTTCCATAATTTAATACTGTTTGAAGAGCACAGACACGAGTAGCAACAGGTAGACCACACCTTGCTCTGCCCAGTGGACAGAGAGGTGCACACGCAGAGATCTGGGCTTTTGGGACTATTCTCCCCCAGGACAGACAAGTCATATGCTGGGGACAGGGTACAAAGCAACACTGATGCAGGGGGAAAAGGGGTCATTGCTCTTGGAAGTGAATGAGGACAAGCTGAGACCACATTGCCACTGCATACTCCCAGGGTCTGTCTGGGTCAATCTGGGGATCCTCTGTCTGTCTACTCCCCGTATTTGTGAGCAGGGACGGGGAGTGCCCTGGCACTTTATGGGTTGTGGTCAGCCTTGGTAATAAACTCATCAGTGAGGCCAAGGGGTAGGATCAGGCTTAGGAGGCTAAAGCATGAGGTGGGAGGACCCAATATTCATGGCTTCACATGTGCCGCCTGGGGAGTTACCTGGTTTGGGAGGAGATGCCCTCTACCACCGACTTGCTGGGTGACGTGGACCAGTTTCCTTCTCCTGTCTGGGCCTCCTCTCCTGTGACAGTCTTGTCCGGGCCCAACCGCAGATGAGACCCTCCGGGCAGGAGGCGACAATGCAGGCCTCCAGGAAAATGAGAACCGACTGCCCTGGGCCATCTTGGTGCACTCCAGGGCCTCCAACAGTGGCACGTCATGGATACACAGCGCTGTACCAGCACCTAGGCTGGGGCCAGCGGGCCCCCGAGTCTCGGGCCTCCTGGCAGGTCGTCCCTGTACACGCTTCCACTGCTGCCCAGGCTGGTGTTGCCCAGGCCCACACTGAGGGGAGCGTCCTGTTCAGCCGCCCACTGCGCGCGGGTCCGTGGCAGCAGGACAGCCTGCAGGGCGGGAACCACGCCTGGAGTCTCCAGCTGGCAGGCGCTGCAGGCTGGGGGCGTGGCCTGAGGCTGCGCAAGCGGCCTCGCCTGCGCAAAAAGCGCGTCCTCAGGGAGCTCTCACCTGCCCGAGCGTCCTGGCTGCTTGGCTGGTACCCGTATGTGATGCAGCCAGTGTGGGCGGAGGGGAGGGTGGCCTGGGTCTTTCTCCCCCTGTCCATTCCATTGCCGGCACCTGTGGCTACTGCTGCCCACTAGCTCCTCAAAGAGTAGAAGCCCAAGGCCACAGCTTTGACTCAGGCGTGTGGCCATGGTGCAGACCACCACTTGGTCCTTGGTGAAGGGCAATATGGTGACCAGGTCACCTTTGCCACCTGCCACCACACAGCAGCTGTCAAGGCTTCAGAACACGCAAAGCAGGCCCTCCAAAGTAGCTCTTTTTGAGCACACAAAAGAGTGGGGAGTGAGAGTGGAAGGCACTCTGGCAGCAGTGCAGGTGCTGGGTGCGGGCTGGGGAAGAACTTCTTCACTGGCCCTCACCCACCGCCTCCTTGGCCAGTGGTGACAGGGCCCTTGCTCTTGGCGGTGCAGACAGGGAAGCCCGGGCCCTGGGTCAGCAGGCTATGCAGTGGAGCTGGCCCAGGTGCATAGGTCTCTGGCATTGTACGGGTTCAGGTAGCCACTGGCACGTGAAATCACGAACAGGCTCTGTGGCTCAGGGAGTTACTTCAGATGTGTTCTTGGTCTTCTCCATCAGCCATTCCTCATTGAATAGCTTGCTGGTGTCCTCATTGAGAGTCAGGTTTTGCACATGGCTGAGGAGACTCCCCACCCCCAACCCCCATCAGGGAGATGGTCTCTGTGACAGCAATGAAATGGTTGAAGCCATGGCAGATGATCTAGGTGCCCTTATAGATGATACAAATAATGCGAAAGACAGGACGACTTCCTTGAAAATTAGAACTGACACCCATAAGGAGAAATATCAGAATAAGAAGTCTACCTGACACTCAGATGATGATAATTAAGAGATAATTCCCTTCAGAGATTGTAAAGAAATATAAAGAAAATTCAGGGAAATAGTAAAAGCCTATAAGAAAACTCAAATTTCATAAGTAACATGTCCATGCTAAAGGTAAGAAAATCCTAACATAGAATGTAAGATTAAACATTTTGCTCCTACTGTAGAGGAAAAAATGAAATAATAAAAATTGTGAAAGAAGTAGTAAATACAAAAGATATCCCACCTCTAATGGTAATTACTCAAAGACAGTACGTATTGTCATACATATTTTCAAAGTTTATAATGCAAAACTTAAAAATAATTATAGTATGGAAAATGTTATGAAAATTTATTTTTTTGAAAATAAAACATTATTTGAAGTCAAGAATGAAAGAGTATGGCCACAAAATGATATGTTTACTAAATAATGAAATGGCATAAATCAAGAAAAATCTAAAGAATTGTTTTACATGGAGATATAAGATTTAATTTAATTGCCAAAAAAACAAATATATAGTGAAAACACTATAATGGGGAGCCAAAGGACTTAAATTACCAAAAACTAATGGACTGATCTAGTGATTAAGGTAACTAAAGTCAAATTCTTTTAAATTTCTTCCTATGTAGAGAGAAATTAGAACACTAGTTAGAGAAATACAGTTAAACACAAGGTTTTTGAATACATAGAGAATGAATTAAAAGCAAGTGGTATACCTCTCAGTTTCATCTAGTTGTAAAAAAGCAAACCAATGACAATGTATAAAAAAATAAAAGATAACAGAAAATGTGAATAAAGAAGTAGTGGTCATAAAGGTAATAGAATATTAATTAACTTACATATTAACTTAAATTAACAAATTAACTTAAATATTTAAAATTTTATCATTATTAATAATTTCATATTTCATAATTGCATAGTACTTAACAATCTAGAGCAAAGTAAGTGCTTAATAGATAATAGTGATCATGATAATGGTGATAATTATAATTGCTCTATAATATGTTTTAAAAGTGCACCTAATATATGCACACCCTGCATGTGTGTGTGTATATATGTACACACACACACACATATAGACAAAATTGAAAATTGTACATTAATGCAAAAATATATATGTAATGAGTGAGAGGGCATATTTTTTCTTATTTGATGTTTTTGAGAAAGGATTGTGTGGTGGGAAATGGGTGGATAGAAAAGTCAGTGATTGAATCTGTCTTTCAAAAACTGAAGTCTTCAGTAGTCTATAAGGCATAGGCAATAAATTATAAAGAATTGTAACGAGTCAGAGGTTCTCTCACTCAGGTGTACATAGAGGTTTCTTATTCTGGGGAGGAATAAATATGAGGTCCCTGAGAAGTGGAACATGCTTGTGAGAATGGTGACAGAATTCACATAATTTTCTGGAATCTAAGAATGAAGGACATCTCTATCACTTTCTGAGGTGATTTGAGTTAAGTTTTGGTATCTGGGAGGAATGCAGACTCATAATACAAATTGAATTTCTAAAAACTTGCAAGAAAAAAAAGTCCTTTTTTGTGTGTTTGAATCGCTGAAATGAAATGTTGCATCACTGGAAACTAAAAAGATATATGAATGTTTGGTGCTTAATCATGTTATATCAAAATAAGTATAAATTATATTTATCAATGATATAATTTTCTACCTATAAAACCCAAGACAATCAATAAAAACAATGAATAAAACTGATGAATTTATAAGTATCCAAATTTTAAAGTTTCTTATTTATTAATAATAACAGCCTAGAAACATTATGAACAAAATATTTGGAACAGCTTCAGGAAAAAATTTTGTGAAGTACTTAGAAACAATTTTGATGACAACGTTGCATGATTTCTGAATACACAGAAAGATGTAAGATGAGTCATAATTATAAAGATATAATAACTTCACAGATTAATGTATAAATAGTACTGCAAAATTATTTGCAGGACCAAAATAATAAATAGAGAAATCCACAAAATTAATTACTTTAAAAGACTTGCCAAATACAAAATAGAAACTATAAAATCACTATCATTCATATATAGAAAAGTAACCAGGTAGAAATGACAATTGAAAAAAAATTCATTTCAGTAGTAGCAATAAAAAGGTGTTTCCATAAAACTGGAATGATAATTTTGCTTTCAAAGAAAAAGAATTGTGAAAAACATACTCAATCTAGGACTGAACTAAGGTCTTCATGAGGCTATCAGTGATTCAATCTTCTAAATTTCTGCTGTGTCTTCTTTAGCATGTTGGCTCCATCCTTATGTTTATCCCCTCATATTCCCAAGAAACTTCTTCAACTCCATTATATATCCATATTCCCAGCAGAGAAAAAAGAGTAAGACAATATATAAAATAATATCAATCAATTAAATATGTTCTTTTATAAGCTTACAGGTGGGGGAGCACCTGGATGGCTTAGTCCGTTGAGCATCTGACTTGGGCTCAGTTCATGATCTCACAGCCCATGGGTTCAAGCCCTGCATTTGGCTCTGTGCTGACAGCTCAGAGCCTGGAGCCTGTTTCAGACTTTGTGTCTCCTTCTCTGTCTGTCCCTCATCCACTCACGTTCTGTCTCTCTCTGTCTCTCTCTCTCTCTCAAAAAATAAACATTAAAGAAAGCTTTTTAATTGTTTATAAGATATTTACTGGGAACATTATCCAGTATCATCTACTGACATCTATTTGGTCAGAATTATTGTGTCACACATTTATTTTTAGCTACAAATTATGGTTAGAAATGTAGTATTAGTTAGTTTTATTCTAAACACATTGTCTCCAAACTAAATGTTAAGTTCTGTTAGTTAGGAAGGAAAGAAGATCAAATAATCAATCTGTATTTGTCATTGTGTGTGCACACATACACACATACACACAAACACAAAGGTTTAAGTGGGATATATTCTATTAAAGTCTTCCTTTTTTTTCCTGTTCTTCAACACGAATAATATAAGGAACAATTCTTGATAGTCTCTATTCTTTACTGTTCATCCTTTTGCCTAGCACACTGCCTAGGAAATGGGGCTATTTAAAAATACATATGTTTATTGGGGCGCTTGGGTGGCTCAGTCAGTTAAATGGTTGATTTCAGCTCAAGTCATGGTCTTACACTTCTTGAGTTGGAGCTCTGCATCATGCTCTGTGCTGACAGCTCAGAGCCTGAAGGCTGCTTGGGATTCTGTGTCTCCCTCTTTCTCTGCCCCTCCCCTGATTGCACTCTGTCTCTCCAAAATAAATAAACATTAAAAAAATTAAATAAAAATATATATCTTTAATGTGTGTGTGTGTGTGATATATATTTAATGTGTACGTGTGTGTGTGTATGAATAAACTCAGCAGATTAGCTTTGAAACTGGCAAGCATATGATGCCAGAGGTTTGACTGACCTCTGGAATTCTTTGATGGTGACTGTCAACTAGAAACTGTTAAATAAGACTATGTGGAGGTTCTGTTGAGAACATGAAAAAAGTAGGAAAAAGTAGAGTTTTGTATTTTTTTAAGCAAACATATAGCATTGTTTTGTATTCTTTATAAAAAAAGCAATACACATAAAAGGTTACTGCCACTGTCTGAATTTTTGTGTTTACTTTTAAATTCAGTGAAAAAAAAAAACAAGAATGTTAAGAATGAGTCAATTCATATGAAACCCACAGAAAAAGCAACTTTCCAAGATAATGTAGCACACCAGAGAACAAGAAAAATAATTATAAATAAAGAATTCATTTCAGGTATTTGATTATTAATACTTTTTAGGCTGTTTCATTGAATGAATTCACCAAATAATAGACTTTCTCATAAACTGATTAGAAAAAATTTAGGAAGAGGGGCGCCTGGGTGGCTCAGTCAGTTGAGTGTCCAACTCATGACTCAGGTCATGATCTCACGGTTCATGGATTCAAGCCCTGCATTGGGCTCTGTGCTGACAACTCACAGCCTAGAGCCTGCTTCAGATTCTCTGTCTCCCTCTCCCTCTGTCTCTCTGGCCCTCCCCTGCATGTGGTCTCTCTCTCAAAAATAAATAAATAAACATTTAAAAAAAGAAAAACATTGAGGAAGTTTTTTTTTTGTTTTTTTCTGATGAGTTTATGAGCAACTGACATTACAAAGGCAAGAAGAAGTGATACCAAGTTTGTGTGTGTGTGCTTGTGTGTGTCTGTGTGTGTGTGTGCATGTGGCAACTAAGAATAGAAGCCATATATTTCTTCCTCCCCACAAACCAATAAGCAGCTATTACTATCTGATTTCACAGATAAGGGAATTAAAGCTCTGAGTTTAGTAACTTCAAGTATATAGACTGGTGAATGGAACATCTACGACATGTACTCAGGAATATTTCACTCCAAAACCTTTTTGAGATATATGACCGGTTCTACCCATAATTTTTATACAAATGTATGTTCCAAGGAATTTGTTGCCTCCAAATATATGGCATTTATAAAATTTCATGCCTTAGCTACCTATTGGGCATGGACATTCTTTTTTAATGAGATTGTCTACTGGTTAAAATGTGCCTTTTAAAAAGTTTTCTAAGATACTCATACAAAAGTTTTATCTTAGAAATTTAAGATTTGTTGGCACTAAAACAGACACTCAGATCAACAGAACAGAATAGAGAACCCAAAAATGCCCCACAAATGTATGGCCAACTAATCTTTGACAAACAGGAAGAATATTCAATAGAATAAAGCAGGTCTCTTCAGCAAGTGGTGCTGGGAAAACTGGACAGTGACATGCAGATAAATGAACCTGGACCATTTTCTTACGCCATACACAAAAATAAACTAAAAATGGATGAAAGACCTAAATGTAGGACAGGAAGCCATCAAAATCTTTGAGAAGAAAGTACGCAAAAACCTCTTTGACCTTGGCCACAGCAACTTCTTACTCAGCATGTCTCTGGAGGCAAGGGAAACAAAAGCAAAAATGAGCTATTGGGACCTCATCAAAATAAAAAGCTTCTGCACAGCGAAGGAAACAACCTGCAAAACTCAAAGGCAACTGACAGAATGGGAGAAGATATTTGCAAATGACATATCAGATAAAGGGTCAGTATCCAAAATCTATAAAGAACTTATCAAACTCAACACCCAAAAAAACAAATAATCCAGTGAAGAAATGGGCAAAATACATGAATAGACACTTCTCCAAAGAAGACATCCAGATGGCCAACTGACACATGAAAAAATGTTCAACATCACTCATCATCAGGGAAATACAAATCAAAACCACAATGAGAGATTACCTCACACCTGTCAGAACTCAGGCAATAACAAATGTGGACAAAAGGGATCTCTTTTGTACTGCTGGTGGGAATGCAAACTGGTGCAGCCACTCTGGAAAATAGTATGGAGTTTTCTCAAAAACTTAAAAATAGAACTACCCTGACCCAGCAATTTCACTACTAGGTATTTATCCAAGGGATATAGGTATGCTGTTTCGAAGGGACATATGCACCCCAATGTTTATAGCAGCACTATCAACAATAGTCAAAGTATGGAAAGAGCCCAAATGTCCATCGATGGATGGATAATGGATAAAGAAGATGTGCTATATATATATATATATATATATATATATATATATATATATACAATGGAGTATTATTTGTCAATCAGAAAGAATGAAATCTTGTCATTTGCAACTACGTGGATAGAACTAGAGGGTATTATGCTAAGTGAAATTAGTCAGTCAGAGAAAGACAAATATATGACTTCACTCGTATGAGGACTTTAAGACACAGAACAGATGAAACAAAGGAAGGGAAGCAAAATTAATATAAAAACGGAGGGGGACAAAACATAAGAGACTCTTAAATATGGAGAACAAACAGGATTACTGGAAGGGTTGCGGGGGGGGGATGGGCTAAATGGGAAAGGGGCATTAAGGAATCTACTCATGAAATCATTGTTGCACTATGTGCTAACTAACTTGGATATAAATTAAAAATAAATTTAAAAAAATAAATTTAAAAAAGAAGAAATTTAAGATCTGTTGTATATCTGAATGTGTTTTAGTTTAATTCAGACATGACCCTAATGATTTAGCAGCTCTTTTTTTTCCTTATTTTAAGCTGCCATTTGGCCTTTGGCCCTTGCTATTGAAAAGTCATATTTTTCTCTATCCCTCCTTATACAGCAATATTTCCATCCCTCCGATCTATCTGCCTACCTACCATTTCTATATCTATATCTATGTGTATTTACATGTGTGTGGGGGTATGGGTATATAGGTGTGTTTCTCACAGGTCTTTCCCTATATATTGTTTGATTTTCAACTTTCTAAAGCTGTAACATTCAGAGTTAAGTAGAGCATTCCATAATTTTAATATTATTTTTTTTCTTTCTTTCTTTTTGTGGAAGCCTGTACTTCCCACTCCCCTTTACTCAATTCTCCCCCCATCCTGCGATCACCTATTTGTTCTCTGCATTTATAGGTCTGGGTCTGCTTTGTTTGTTTGTGTCCTTTGGTCAGACACAAAGGAATTTATTACTCAAAGTATCAGCATTTTCACCCATTCATGAACCTCAGTTAACTCAGGGCAGCTCACATATATCCAGATGACACCTATACACATAGTGGTTGTGTTATAGGGGAGAAGTCCTGAGCTTAACAAACCAGAATTTTTTATAATGGACAGCCAGCATGCCTACACTTTTCCAGGGAAGTAAATATTACCTTAATTAAACTTAACAGTAAATCCTACTGCACTTTGCTTCAGAGGATGGCATGATTATCTTCTGAACCTATAAGCAAACCTGTCCTTAGCTCCAGAGAGATTCTGTTTTCCAACACTATACAATTAAAAATACAATACAATACAGGGGTGCCTGGGTGGCTCAGTCGGTTAAGCATCCGACTTCGGTTCAAGTCATGATCTCACAGTTCGTGAGTTTGAGCTCCGCATCAGGCTTTTTGCTGACAGTTCGGAGTCTGGAGCCTGCTTCGGATTCTGTGTCTCCCTCCTCTCTCTCTGCCCTTCCTCCGCTTGTACTCTGTCTCTCTCTCTCTCCCCAAAAAAATAAACATTAAAAGTTTTTTTTTTTTAAATACAATACAATACAAACTTCAAAACAATATACCAAACAAAATTCAAACAAGAAAGAGAAGTCAGTGCTTTGTTCATAAGATATGCAGAAATCTAACAGATATGGAAAACTGTCTCCCAATAATCTGCATATTACTTTTCTGAGCAAGGCCTGCTCTTTTCCCAACATAACTTGTCATTTGACGTATATATTCTCTCTCAATCTTCAAGTGTTGATTATTTTACAAAGATATTTATGTTGTTTAATCCACTTTTCTAAAGTTCAACAGGTCATAAAATAACATGATTGATGGAAAATATATGAGATAAAACAATAAAGTACAACAAAAAATAGACAAAAATTTCAAGGTATATATACTTACTGAGGAGGAGTGGGAAGTATAGAGTCGGAAATTAGTTCACACAAATCCTGTGTGGGATTAGTAATCCCTATATATTTTTTTGTTTTTTACAAAGTAATCCCTATACTTAAACTGAATACTGAGAAATATTTTCCCCTGAAAAATGTTATAAATAGTATTTTATACATGCTTATCAATATTGAATAAAGGCAATCAAATTACTATTTTAAAAGATTTAAAATGTTTATACTACTACAATCTAGAGACTTTTTCCCCTAAGAAGTACAGTATATGGGTCGAATTTGTTTGCATACTGTACACTTAATTCTATTCTGTGGTCACATACTGCACCACCAGCACTGAGTTTGGGTTTTTCCAATTCCCAATATTGATGACAAAAGGAAGTAGTAGACCTGCTTATTTGGTAAACCATGAAATTGCTGGTGTTGCCCATATAATCTTTGGCTCTGAGGAATCCTGCATGAGTAAAACTGCTACACAAAACATTACTGAATTGTAAAACCAATACAAATAATTTCCCATTGACCAGGAACGGAAAAATGCTGCAGACAAACTGGGATTATGTTTGAGTAAAAGGCATAGCCCTAATTATGTTAATTTTGGGGGGAAATAATTTAGTTCTCTATCTCTTAATGGCCATGCTATGTGATTATAGAAATTAAACCTTAGTCTGTGTAACTAAAGCATTCCAAGATGACATGACTATGCCTCTGAAAGAGTGAATATTTCCTGATATATAGAACAATAAATGTTAACACAAACTTTTTAAGTAAGGAGTAAATCATACTATTTTGTGACGGGTTTTTTATTTTTTGCCAAGTTATCAACTTACCTTAATAGGTAAATCTTTTTAAAGGTATTATTACATAAAAATGAATTTCATTAACAATGCAGCACTAATTTCATTATAAAAATACCAAAAATATGTTACCGTTTTTCTTATTGTCTATTATGTCAATTCCACTTGTTGTTTATGTATGAATTCCTTCTTGTTTTCAGGAAAAACTATGCAGCTTAGTGATATTAAGCATCCAGAGATTCCTTGTACACTTAAGAAATGGATTAGATACCCATTATAGTATTTTATGACAACTTTTATGAGACTCAATGCACCATATTCATATTATAATCATACAAAAAGTAGCATAATACTTGAAATTATTGTTAAAGTAGTGTGAAAATTTAATATAGATATTGAACATTTTCTAGAGGAAACTGTGAAATGCCAGTGTGTTCTTTTTTTAGATGTGTGACTTTGAGTTAGTTATTTAAGCTTTGGGTCTCAATTTCTGATTTAAGAGGACTAAAAGAAATAGCATTATAGGGTCGTTTTGAATATTCAATAGAATGTATGCACATTAAAATATGTCACATAGTGTCTGCAAAATGTAGATTCTCAGTAATCAATGGATAATAATAGCATGTGGTTTTTTTTTTGCATTTCAAAAATTGCAAATAACTGAGAAAAATTAAGGTAGGGGAGGATTAGATCACAAGTGTGTGTGTGTGTGTGTGTGTGTGTGTGTATAACACTGAGAGAAGTAAAAATATTTTGAAGAAAAGTTTAAAAGCAATCAAAATACAGGAGAAAAAAAAGTCACTTTACAGTGACTGAGGGGCCTTGTTTAATTGGAGCATATTCTGCACATTTTGGATTTGATATTGAAAACAAATAATGCACTTGAGTGCATTGATAAAATAAGAGATAATGGTTTTGAATTCTACATTTGATTGATTCGATTTACTGCCCTCTTACATTTTAACTTACCTGAACAAAAGTTATTTAAGGAAAAAAGTCAGCATGTCTAGTAAATGTACTGGAGTATCTGCTATGGAGCATTTAATAGTGTCATTGCCCCCACATTCTTAGTATGTGAGAGGCAAGCACAACATGAAGGTCAATAAGAATGTAGAATTTTGCAAATTTGGTAAATGAATTTGGTTGTTTAATATGTTTATGTTTGAGTTAAATGGATTTTTTAATATTTCATTTGTAAGGTAAATATATATGTTCTATTTTATTGTTTGGCTGATTCACAGTTGTGGAACATATATTGCACATTCACCAGAAAGAAAAATTCAGGAGGAACAAAAAATAGACATCCATGACCCTATATTTTGATAAAATTAAGCATTGTGTACTTGCCATATTTACCACAGTTAGCAAGAGTTTATATGTTTAGCAAGGGGGAAAAGTCATTATCCAAATAGTCCTAGTCAAATCTTAATGATTATGCCATTCGAAGCCCATTAAATATACCATGGACTAATTAATTGCCTATAAAATTAAATGTTGACTTGGAGTTTGTATTTATTCGTGTGAAAAAAATTCAGACCCAAAACAATTTTTAATAAAGTAGTTTTTGACAATGACCCATGTCATAATCAGTATTAAGATTAATTAGAGCCTGACATTGTTGGTTATATTTCTAATAATTTATTTTATCAGAATTTAATTCATATCAATATGCTACTAGTGTGAAGATAAACCTGAGAAGAAAATATTTACAAACTTACTACAGCTGTCCATAAGTTGACACATCAAAAAGCCTGTGGGAAAATAAGGAAGAAAGAGGCAAAATATCAGTTTAAGGCTCTACATTTTGAAAACTGGGCATAGCAAGGAAGTCTGAGGACTGATTCTGATTCTCTATAGCGAGGTGGTTTTGGGCAATATACTGAAACTTTTTAAGTGTTAGTTACTTTTTCAGTGAAATGGTTGATGATAGTTTTCAACTTAAAGCATATGGGGAGAATTAAAGGAGATAATGTTTGCAAAGCATTTAGAACATTAGGCATCATAAATATTCAATAAATGAAAGTTTCTAAAAGTCACCTACACACAACTTTCTCAGACTCTCTTTAAATTATATGACCCTCATTTTCCTTTGACAAAAGGCATGGATTTGAGCACTACTTCTCAAAAGTTAATGGAGATCTCATTGGAAATGCAGATTCTGACCCATTTTGACTGATGGGATCTGAGTTTTCCATGTTTAACAAACTTCCTGCTGATGCTGATGCTTCTGGTCTTGGGACCACACTGAGGAGTAAGGCATTCAAACTTCCCCTGTTTCTATTTTTATTTTTGATTTAATTTTATTTAAATCCAAGTTAGTTAACATATAGTGTAATAATGATTTCAGGAGTAGCATTTAGTAAGTCATCATTTACATAATAACACCAGTGCTCAGTCCAACAAGTGCCCTCCTTAATGCCCATCACCCATTTAGCCTATCCCTTACCCACCTGCCCTCCAGCGACCCTTAGTTTGTTTTTTGTATTTAAGAGTCTCTTATAGTTTGCCTCCCTGTCTGTTTTTATCTTCTTTTTCCTTCCCTTAGGCTATGTTCATCTGTTGTGTTTCTTAAATTCCACATATGATTGAAATCATATGGTATTTGTCTTTCTCTGACTGATTTATTCACTTAGCGTAATACATTCTAGTTCCATCCATGTTGTTGCAAATGGCAAGATTTCATTCTTTTTGATCGCCAAGCCCCTGTTTTTAATAATGCAGTAATCACAGGAAGCCCCACAGATCACAGTCAAATACCACCATCTCCTCCAAAATCATCCATTTGAAGGATAGTTAGAGATTATGAGAGGTGTAAAGAATTATAGAAAGCAAAGGCTAACTTGTACTTTCTCCTTTGTTCCAGATAACTCCTTTTAGGATTGCTGTGGGGATGATAATCTAAGAGCTGCTCCCTGTGGATGAATGGTAAGTGCATCATTTGGCAAAGATTTTCACTACATTGCCTCCCATGCTGTGTAGGCCTGCCAAAATAAGGAAAATAAAACCTCTCTGAAATGACAAAGTCTGGCTTACTTATAGAAAATGTTTTAGATTGTATTTTAGCCTTCAAAACACTTTTTACAAAAACCTTATTAAAAAAAATCATGGCTATGTCCTGGAGCTGTCAATTGTTTCATTAAAGACAAAATCATTCTACATGGAACAATAAAACACATTTCCCAGCATATAAATTCAATTATGTTTATTTACTTTGCATGTGAATAGACATAATTTGATTCTAGGTAGAAAAAAATTAAAACTTGCCTGCCTCTTCCAGGGATGATGTTAACAACATTTGGTTTAAAATGTTATTTTTAAAAAGTATTCTTTCCTGTATGTTTGTGTAACCCAATGCCTAGAACCTTGGAGTTGGGTGTAGCCTAAGGAATTAAGCCTTCCCATTCACCTCCCTTGTCCAAAGGAGTAACACAAACACATACACGGAACAAAGCATCAAGAAGCTCAGGGGTTGGGCTGTTGTTTCACTTTTATCGAATATGTTCACAGCAATCCTTTCCATTTACAACTTCAGAAGAAAAACTAAATAAAAAACAAGCAGAAAAACAGAGAAACATTTTATAAGTTTTTACTGTCAGTCATATAATTCTTTACACTGAGAGGACAGGACTTTCCACTGCTACTATCTTCAGCTAGCTGTCCCACAAATATAAGCTTTATGTTCAATGACAAATTATTCAGAGATAAAATAGTGCCTAGCAACCAATATTTGTTGAATGAAGAAGTGTTCATTCAGGGATAGGTTGCTCACTACATCATAGAGAAGCCCAATAACACTGGAATAAATGAAACTCTAGATACATTTACTTATAGGAAATTCTTCACTGAAGTGAAATCATTTATTTGTAATTTCCTCTCAATGGTTTTAGAATTTATAAAATATTTTTCCCAAATGAAAGCCATTTAAAAATTTGTCACATCATACCAAATTCTTTTCATGGCCTATATATTCACAATTTTTCTTTATCATATGGCTTAGCTTGAAGATACAATTCTCTGTAGACATCCCAATTTTGTATGGGCCTTTGCCAAGTTCAAGCACTTCTTACTATCCATATAGTCAGGCTATTTTTTTTAATTTCATCTTTTCCTATGTTGCCTAGTTAGCTTCTATATGTAATTATGTAGAAGTCTTAGAATAAATTGGAATCTTTCACTCTGAACTTCATAAATTGCTCTGGTTTTATTTTGCTTTATTTTCAGACCAGTGAAAAGTTTGTTAATATCACATTTGTAATTGATCATATGAATTAGCCCTATAAGTTTTATCCATATATATTATGAACATTAATTTCATTATTACATTCAAATTATTGACAGAAATTTTGAGCTCTTTAAGTACAGAATCATATAGCCCTATATCTGAAGTTTATTCTAATAATGTTTATGGATTCTATTAATGTACATAATTCCATTATTAAAATAATTGAATGTGCCAAATGTAGTATAAGATTATGAGAATCCTAAAATGAGTAGACTGTCATTTCTTAAGACTCATTAACTTTTTCACACAAAAAACTCTCTACTTTCCTATACTTTGTTGTAGTGCTGATGACTGTACTGAATTATGCACACATTCTATGTAAATGTATCTAGTGTTCAACTGCAAAATAGCTGGCAGGACAAGACTGTGGTTCCTAACTCTAAAACCAAGAAATTTATGCTTTACAAACTGACTTAAGATGCACAAATGTAGCTCCATTAGTACTATGGTATAACCAACTGTAATAAATGGCTAGAAACAATGCTTAACACAGGTCCAAATACAGCTATAAGGTTAATAATCTTATATTAATCATCATCATGATCATCATCATGCTGATCAGGACTGCGATGGTTATGAGTTGGTCATTTGCGTATGATGATCATCTTTCATCTTAATTCATAACAGTATAACTATCTGTTCTCTAAAAGACAAGGAGAAGCTGACCTCCATTGTCTTTTCTATCAGAGAATGTCTAATGACCCACATGCCTTGCAGGACATAATTGTAGAAGAATAATTCAATGCTTGACAGTTTCCATAGCATATTTCCTGGCCTTCTAGTCTTTCTTCCCACCCCAAACTATCTTATCATAAAAAATTCCTTCATTTTCTTTCCATAACTAGTGTAGAACATCAGCAAAACCCCAGTGTCCATATTTTTAATACTGTGCTTTCTTCTAAAAGGGACAATTTTGTGATATATGCATAATTTTAACCTTTGTATCAGTGGTTGTGAATGCTGTATCTATACTGTTCAATATGTAAAACAGATAAAGAGATAAATAAAATCAGTGAAAAGATGAACATATCGATGTTCAACCTTAAATGTTTAATTCCGGTTTCCAACAATTTCAACTTATATACTGGTACATATTTTCTCTATATCTCCTACACTATGAATTTCTTTGTTTATTTTCTAATCTCAATGACCAATTTAATTCCATTTGCATAAACTTAGCCTTCTTTATCCTTCCCAAATATGAATGAGAGATCTTTTCCCACAAGATATTAAAATACACTACAATTCTGCTAGAACTGATATATGAATTCAGCAAAGTTGCAGGATACAAAATCAATGTACAGAAATCAGTTGCATTCTTATACACTAACAATGAAGCAACAGAAAGACAAATAAAGAAACTGTTCCCATTCACAATTGCACCAAGAAGCATAAAATACCTAGGAATAAATCTAACCAAAGATGTAAAAGATCTGTATGCTGAAAACTATAGAAACTTATGAAGGTAATTGAGAAGATATAAAGAAATGGAAAGACATTCCCTGCTCATGGATTGGAAGAATAAATATTGTCAAAATGTCAATACTACCCAAAGCTATCTACACATTCAATGCAATCCCAATCAAAATTGCACCAGAATTCTTCTCGAAACTAGAACAAGCAATTCTAAAATTCATATGGAGCCACAAAAGGCCCCGAATAGCCAAAGTAATTTTGAAGAAGAAGACCAAAGCAGGAGGCATCACAATCCCAGACTTTAGCCTCTACTACAAAGCTGTCATCATCAAGACAGCATGGTATTGGCACAAAAACAGACACATAGACCAATGGAATAGAATACAAACTCCAGAACTAGACCCACAAACGTATGGCCAACTCATCTTTGACAAAGCAGGAAAGAACATCCAATGGAAAAAAGACAGTCTCTTTAACAAATGGTGCTGGGAGAACTGGACAGCAACATGCAGAAGGTTGAAACTAGAGCACTTTCTCACACCATTCACAAAAATAAACTCAAAATGGATAAAAGACCTGAATGTGAGACAGGAAACCATCAAAACCCTAGAGGAGAAAGCAGGAAAAGACCTCTCTGACCTCAGCCGTAGCAATCTCTTACTCGACACATCCCCAAAGGCAAGGGAATTAAAAGCAAAAGTGAACTACTGGGACCTTATGAAGATAAAAAGCTTCTGCACAGCAAAGGAAACAACCAACAAAACTAAAAGGTAACCAACGGAATGGGAAAAGATATTTGCAAATGACATATCAGACAAAGGGCTAGTATCCAAAATCTATAAAGAGCTCACCAAACTCCACACCCGAAAAACAAATAACCCAGTGAAGAAATGGGCAGAAAACATGAATAGACACTTCTCTAAAGAAGACATCCGGATGGCCAACAGGCACATGAAAAGATGCTCACCGTTGCTCCTTATCAGGGAAATACAAATCAAAACCACACTCAGATATCACCTCACGCCAGTCAGAGTGGCCAAAATGAACAAATCAGGAGACTATAGATGCTGGAGAGGATGTGGAGAAACGGGAACCCTCTCGCACTGTTGGTGGGAATGCAAACTGGTGCAGCCACTCTGGAAAACAGTGTGGAGGTTCCTCAGAAAATTAAAAATAGACCTACCCTATGACCCAGCAATAGCACTGCTAGGAATTTACCCAAGGGATACAGAAGTGCTGATGCATAGGGGCACTTGTACCCCAATGTTTATAGCAGCACTCTCAACAATAGCCAAATTATGGAAAGAGCCTAAATGTCCATCAACTGATGAATGGATAAAGAAATTATGGTTTATATACACAATGGAGTACTACATGGCAATGAGAAAGAACGAAATATGGCCCTTTGTAGCAACGTGGATGGAACTGGAGAGTGTGATGCTAAGTGAAATAAGCCATACAGAGAAAGACAGATACCATATGGTTTCACTCTTATGTGGATCCTGAGAAACTTAACAGAAACCCATGGGGGAGGGGAAGGAAAAAAAAAAAAAAAGAGGTTAGAGTGGGAGAGAGCCAAAGCATAAGAGACTTAAAAACTGACAACAAACTGAGGGTTGATGGGGGGTTGGAGGGGGGGAGGGTGGGGGATGGGTATTGAGGAGGGCAACTTCTGGGATGAGCACTGGGTGTTGTATGGAAATCAATTTGACAATAAATTTCATATATTGAAAAAAAATAAATAAAATAAAATGAAAAAAAATAAAATAAATAAAATACACTACAATTAAAATAATTAAAATAATGGGGATTGCAATGATAATATCCTCATAAATTTTGTGGTATGATTCATAGCCAAGAAACAAAATCTATAATGTTTAATCTAATAAAGACCATATCATAAATAGGGAAGAAGTAAAATTATATGATATAGGTAATAGAACAAAACATTTTATGGATAAAAATTAAATTCAGATATAACATATCAGGCACTAAAAACAATTATATCTGGAGTCAAAATATAAATATAAAAAAATATGTAAATAAAATACAACTTACTACCAAATAGTAATTATTAAAACTTTTTTTTGGAAGTCTGTCTTCAAAAGAAATATTATGTATCAGATTTTTAAAAGTTATAAAAATAAGATAATTAAAACCATTTTATTTAACCTGTAGCTTAGGAATCAATATATTAAAATAATGAAGCCTTCCATTTATCCCTCCCCAAATAAAATATATAGCTGGAGTACTGGTGGTATAGTGGTTAGCATAGCTGCCTTCCCAAATAAAATATATATATTACCTACAGCTTTCTTTAGTAATCAGTATCCTCTGTTTTATGAAACACAATCCTATTCCCTAAACATAGCACAGATTTAAATATTTTTAATATCTATAATTCTTAAAAATGTTTCTTATATTCTTTTGCAATTTGTTTGGTTTTGCTCAACATCATGGGCAACAGAGATTTATCCTGCTTGTTCACTTAATTAATTTTATTGTGTGAAAAACATTGAAGGATTATGGGAAAATCAATTTATGCATCAATATATTGATACACATTTGAAGACATTACAAATATTTTAACTTTTAAACAAATGCTACTTTCCCCCACTGACAAGAAGTATAGTAATATATTACTATGTTGTGCTGAGCACCAGGTGTTGTATGGAAGTGTTGAATCACTATAGTGTACCCCTGAAACATATTACACTGTATGTTAACTACCTGGAATTTAAATAAAAACTTTAAAACATTACAATGAACAACTCTATACCCCCAAATTTGGTAACAAAGATGAAATGGACTAATTTATTAAAAGACACAATCTGCCAAACTCACATAAGAATAAATAAGTAATGTTCCACCAATGAGACACCATCACACACCTATTAGAATGGTCAAAACCTAAAACAATGACAACAGTAACTGTTGACAGAGATGTGAAGCAACACTATCTCCCGTGCACTGAAAAATGGTACACTTTGGAAGACACTTGGCAATTTCTTATAAAACATACTCTGACTGTCTGATCCAGCAATTGCACTCTTTGTTATTTACCCAAGTGAGGTGAAAACTTTGTCCACACAAATATCTGCACAAAGGTGTGTATAGCAGCTTTATTTTTAAAACTTGGTAACAACCCAAGATGTCTTTTAGTAGATGAATGGGCAAATAAACCATGCTACATCCAGACCATAGAATATTATTCAGAATTAAAAAGAAATGAGGGGAGTGCCTGAGTGGCTCAGTCGGTTAAGCATCTGACTCAATTTGGGCTCAGGTCATGATCTTGTGGTTTGTGAGTTCGAGCCCTGTACTGGGCTCTGTGCTGACAGGGCAGAGACTGCTTGGGATTCCCTCTCTCCCATCTCTCTCTGTCCCTACCCTGCTTGCTCTCTCTCTCTCTCTCTGACTCTCAAAAAATAAATACATAAATTAAAAAATAAATAAATAAAAAAGAAATGAGTTACCAAGCCCTAGAAAGATGTGAGAAAACCTTAAATACATATTAGAAATAAAAGAAACCAAACTGAAGAGACTACATATGTTGCATGGTTCCAACTATATGACATTCTGGAAAAGATAAACCTATGGAGAAAGTAAAAAGATCAGTGGTTGTCAGGAGTTGGTGGGAGGAGGGTTGAATTGGCTGAACACAGGATATTTAGGGCAATAAAACTATTATTTATGATATTATAATGGTTGAAAAAATGTATCATACGCTTTTTTAACGCATAGAATGAATGTACAACACCAAGTTTGAGCCCTGATGTAAACTATGGCCTTTGAGTGATAATGATATGTCCATGTAGGTTCATAGACTGTAAAGCAATGTGCACTGTTAGAGGATATTAATAGTAGGGTAGGCTGTGTGTGTGTTTTGGGAGGGAGTAAGTGTGAACTCTCAGTATTTTCCACTTCATATTTCTGTGAACCTAATAAAGCTCTAACTAATAGTCCTTTTTTTTTGTGTTCAATCTACCTTCCAGTAGATCTTGCAAGATTAAAAAGATAAGTTATACAGTCATCCAAAGTTTTGGCCTATAAAGAATGCTCAATACATATTGTTTACTTTAAAGAGTGCTACTTTGAACATCTTTCTACAACATGACTATTTATATAATTATAGTACTGACAGCAGAAATACATATATACTAGTGGGGTTGTTTGGTAGTACGATATGTACATACTATATATATCATCAACTTCACTAAATATCACCACATTGTTTTTCAAAACATCTGTACCTTTTAGGAGTATAGAGATCTGCTGCTTACATCATTGAGAACACTTCATATTATAAGAAACTTAAGTATTTCCAATGTGTATAGTTAAGAAAAAAATATTCAGAGTCTCCTAATAATTAAAAAGAAAAGAAAGAGAAAATTAGAAAGAATATTAATAGGCAATGCATGAAGGCAAAAATATCAATTGACAATACAGAAAAGAAAATGTTCAACATAACTAGCAATAAAAAAATGTTCATTAAAATGTTAGATATTAACTCTTACCTAAATGACTGGCATAAATAAATAAATAATAAATAAATAAATAGCAAAACAAACTAACCTGAAACTCTGAATTTTTACTTCTAGATGTCTTCATAGAAAAATGCTTCTAAATATATACAATGATATATGCAGAAGAATGTTTATTACCATACTTTTGTTAGAGTAAAATACTAAGTATAATCTAAATGTCCATCAATAAATTGTTCTTCTATAAGATAAACAAGTAGTAATATTTTTATATAATGGACAGCCACACAGCACACACACACAACAGAAAATATTGAACTATAATTGCGTGCATCAATACTTATATATCCTTAAAAAACCCATTGAAAGAATAATTATGTAGCAATATATGCACAGTAAAATATCATTTGTATAATATTATAAAACTTGCAAAACTTTAGTGGATAATGCTTGTAGTTATAACAACATAATAAGATGCATTAAAAGAGTGTGAGAATTTTCATCAAATTTTTGTTAATGAGTCCTTTTTGAGAGTGTGGTAGAAGGCTAAGATGATGAAGGTCTGCATAGGAGGCCTCAATTTAGATTTTTTTTTCAGAACACTGCCACTACCCGAAAGAGTAAACATTTTGTAAAGCAATATGGCAGCCATGAAAATGCACCTGTCAGATCTCCTGCTGCCTCAGCTGCTGCAATCTGAAATCTATCAGTGAGCTTGTGCTAACATGGCACCTCCTACAAGCTACTCCCACCAATGACAGAGCATAATAAGGAATAGTAAGACAGATTTATACTTGAGAGATATGCCACTTATGTTTTAGGAATTTAGGAATCCTTATCAGACTTAGCAAAACTTACAACAGTATTGTAGTCGATGGCGTTTCTCCCTGCCTTCCTTCCTTCCTTCCCTTCCTTCCTCTTGCACTGGGTTCAAACAACATCATGGTCCAGTGACACTCCTAACACCCTCTTACTTGCTCCACATTTTTCCTGAACGTTGTTGTCTCCAATAAATTTCTTATGGGTCTAATCCCATCTTGACATTGTTCTCAGAGGATCCAGATTAACGGAAGTAAATTATGTCAAACAGTTCAAATTAAATTAATCTCCCTACTGGATACACTGGTCAAAACACATTCATTATGTGAAATATTCATAATTTTATAGTTTGATTTGAGTACTTGTATTATGGGTAATTTATATTTTCTTTCTTATAATTTTTGTATTTTCCAAATTTTTGAAATTACGCATTCCTCATTTTGTGATCTGGAAATCATATATATAAAAAAGATTTCATACATCAAAATGAATCAAAATAAAAATGAAACAGAACCTTATCTTCACCATATCATTATTTTGCTAATTTAAAATGTGACATGAATATTTAATATTTTTATCATGAAATTTAACACTCACGTGCTCTTTCCACATATATACTACATATCTGCTCACAGTGGATGTTTATTCCATGAATTAGAAATTTGAGTCAGAATCACCTCTCTCTGCTGATATTAAAAAAAATACTTTCAAATACGTGTACACCTGTGCATATAGTTCTCTCACCATCAGTAAGAAAAGGAATTGGGACCTATTGTCCCTCTTTTCTAATATAGACATAAAACAGCCTTTTAGTAATTGCTTTACTTTACTGTTCATTTTAGACATAATTTCCCCCATTTCCTTCTTTCATGGGAAGGCTTCGTGATGGGCTCCTGGGTAGACTTGCCATATTTGTCAAAGATACATCTTTAGCCTTTATCCCACAATTCTTAACACCACAATTCACAAAACCACAATTCCAGTTACACCTGTAACTGGTTCCAATGACAACCATCCATGCTGAATTACCTCTGTAAGACCCTAGCACATATTCACTGCTATTTCTAAATACTTGCTTTTGCCATTCATACTACTTGGAATGTCCTATCCAGATATTTATGTCAATTTGAATTTATAAATATTTTCAAAATATATTTAATTTTTCACTTTGAAATAGTTTTCTCAATCATGTTATCATTCTATATTTCTTTTTTTTTTTAATTTTTTAAATTTATTTTTGAGAGACAGAGTGTGAGCAGGGGAGGGGCAGGGAGAGAGAGAAAGACACAGAATCCGAAGAGGTTCCAGGCTCTGAGCTGTCAGAACAGAGCCCCACTCGGGACTTGAACTCAAAAGCCATGAGGTCATGACCTGAGCCGAAGTCAGACGCCCAACCCACTGAGCCACCCAGGCGCCCAATTTCTTTAAATAATTAGAAGATAGTTTTGTTGAACTTTATTTGCTGCTTCACAACCATCTACTAATCATTTGATATTCCTAAGTAGTAAACACTTTGAAAGAAGGGGCTGTATTTTTAAAGTAATTTTTAAGTCCTATATAGTGTACAGCTAGAATTCTTATATGCATGAATGTTTAATTAATGAGCCACAACACTATTACTCGGGAGAGAGCTCAGGAAGAAGTACTCACCAGTCATTTAAAATGCCTTTGGGAATGTAAATTAGCACAAAATATTTTTTTGAAAAGCACTGTCAATATATATATAAATTTATTTAAAAGTGCATTCTCTTTATTAGAGTAATATCATCCCCAGAGATTTATTTAAAAAGGAGTAGTGTGTATGCAGGGAAGGATTTTGCTATATGGATGTTCTATGAAGCACTGTTTAGAATTTGAAAATTATGCAATTATAAATTTGAAAACAGGAATTTATTAGGAAAACAATATTATAAACACACAATAAAACACTACATAGGCATTAAAATTGTATTTTAGGGAATATTTAAATGTATTTAAATTTGTTAATGATATTATTTTGAGTAGAAAAAAGCAAGTTAGAAACTCTTACGTCTACATATATGACTTCTTTTTTTAATCTTTTTAAAAATTTTTTTAATGTTTTTATTTTTGAGAAAGAGAGAGAGAGAGAGCATGAGTGGGGAGAGGGGGAGAGTTGGGTGCAGAGAGAGAAGGAGATACAGAATCTGAAGCAGTCTCCAGGCTCTGAGCTGTCAGCAGAGCCAAAGTTGAACATTTAACAGACTGAGCCATCCAGGCGCCCTTATGACTTCTTTTTTGATAAAATATTTCAATAAAGATACTTGAATAAGGAGGTATGAAGTATACTTTAAAATAGTACCAGTAGTTATTGGAAATTATTGTAATTAGATGGATTTTCTTATACTGGCTCACCTAATTTTCTATTTTTTGCACTAAGTGTGCCTAGTTTCTCTAATTAAATGATTATATACTAGATAGGCATTTAAAAATACTTCAAAGAATATTTACATAGATAGGAAATGCTTATAATGTAATATTAAATGAAAGTTTTTAAACTGTACTTTGAGCATAACTTTATATAATAATTGAACAAGTTAAGAATTTTTCTTTCTGATCAGATAACTCATGGATAACTTCTGTGTGTATTTGTACACTCTGTGAACTTTTCCCTGTACTTCGTTAAATTTTCTGATGTACATTTATCGATTCTTTTTACTTTTAAAAATATTAAATATTTAAAAGCAAAATCAATTCCTCTCTAGTTGGTCTTCCAAGTTATTTCTAAAATAAGTTTTATGTGTCAGAAGAAAAGGTAAGCCATATCATTTTATTGTACTTAAGCACACTCTTGATAAATTCAATGATGTTTTTCTTTATGAAGTACACGATAGAAAGCACCTTCATAAAATAATACTGTATATGTTGGGCATGAGGAAGAAGAAAGAAGGTTCTTGATGATAAAGACTTTTTTTAACCCTCACTAAAAGATGATGGAGTTTGTCTACAATGACATGTATTCTGTTTACGATTGTTTGATTGATGAGCAACAAATATAGCTCAGACTTTTCAGTTTCCTCTATTTGGGCATCTGGCGGGGGCGGTAGTGTCCAAATATGGAAATTACTTTTCATTTATAGTTCTTTAAACCTGTATTCCTTTCTTTGCTTTGGCTTGTCTGTACTGAGTACCCTTTATTATTGCGGAAGCCAGAGGAAGCCTATGATCAAAAATGAAACTTTTTTTCTCTCATAGAGTGTGAATACAATGCATTAAGCTTAATTAGTTTGTTGGAAAGAATGACCTAGCTACAAACCATAGCTGTAGTTTCTCCCACTTGATTAGACACCTAGTAAGGGTTGTATCGGTGCCCTTGAAATGTAGCTGCATATTCTGGGAAGCACTACAGACAAAGCTTATTTGTTCTAAGAAATTCAGGCAGCAAGTTTGCTTTTTCAACAAAGTTTGTGTGCAAACTCAAGGATGAAAGATTTGTTCTGCTCCCACAATGCCTCTATAAGTATGGGTTCTTTCCATATACTGAAATACATCAATAATATTTAAGGTAGGGTTTTTCAACTTGGTACTATTGACTTTTGGGGCCAGATAATTCCTTGGTGGGGGTGGGGGTGGATATGGGGTGCCGTCCTATGCATTGTTCAACAGCATTTTGACCTCTACTCACAAGATGCCAGGAGCATCCTCCAGTTGTAACAACCAAAGAAAGTCTCCAGACACTGCCAGTGAGTCCTAGTGGTGAAATAGTTCTCAGCTGAGATCCAAGGGAAATTATAAAAAAAAACAACAACTATAATTTCAAGAAAGATGAATAGACCTGAATTTGCATCTTGAACCTATAATAGCAGTTAAACTTATACTTTCTGACTCTCAATTTCCTCATAAAATTTGGATAGTAGTTTTCATATCCACATCACAGCCTACAATTCATCTGTAACTCCTGTACCTCTAAATGTGTATAATTTTATCTTCCATTAACAGCAGGAGTTCATTTCAAGAGAAATGAGAGAAGACAGAGTGATGCATAGTGTCCTCCTGCTGCACACATCTAAAGTTACTAGGTAGGGATTTGCACACCAGAGTTAAGGTGCATTTGCCTTCAAAGATTCCAAAAGGAATTTTCTTCCTTGAACCAATGAAGTCTGAATAGTTAACTCCATGTTTAATATCTCCTCTAGTTCAACTGAGGCTGAAAATACATGAAAACAACATTGCACCCTAAGAAATAGGAGGGGAAAAATTTACTTTATACTCAACTCCATGGCAAAGAGTTGAGACTTATCCTACTGGAAACAGAATTCTAATTTACAACCCACCACCTTTCTGAATTTGGTAATGCTTCCATTTAAACAAAATTAAAACATAAACACAAAATATATTTAAACACATAGTTCAGTTGAAGTTTGTCTTTCTATACCCAAATGAACTTTGAAACAATGTACAATTTTTTTAAACTTGTAATCTAAGGGATTTCTCCTACTTTGGTTATATTTGGCCATTCTAGAGCCTTATAGAAAAAGATTTCTCTTTGGCACAAAAGCAATAAGCTAACATTTGTTTAAAGAAATACTTTGTTTCTACCTCATGTAAACAGTTCATAGTTTTTATTATACTAGTTTCCAGATAGATTTCAACAAAATATAGATATTGTTGATGATGAACTGATACCCTGAGGAGTTATTACAGTGGAAAAAGGAAATTGAGTCATCCTCAAAGAATGATAAACAGGAATTGATGGAACAGTAGCTCTTTTTCTATGGGTGAAATCTAGTAAGAGTTTGAAATTGTAGGATACAATGCAAGGCAAAGAGACAGCAGTAATATGGATGGAAAAGAAAGAGCACACCAGAAGTTAGAGGACAAATATCGTTTGTCATCACATTAGACACACAAAGAAAGCCTGGAATCTGCATATAAAGTTAAAGACTTGAGAAATTAGTAAGATAGAGGTTGTTTTCCTTATATAGAATGTCTTTTATCCTCATTCTCATAGATCTTATATGCCTTTCTTTTTTAAGATCTTGCATGCCTTTATTTTTAATGAAATAGTTTATCACAGCGGAGGAGATATTCTCTGTTTAATCAACCCTTTACCCTGGCTTATGTGCCACTACTTGATAATTGTCTATTTTATAACACATACAAGTCAGATATTTAGTGTAAAGGAAGCATAGTTCCTCAGATATTATATAACTCCTACATGTAGTAACCTGGTTAGTCATGATTGGTGACTATCCCTGTGAGTTCACTTTTGCTTTGAGGTTTGCAAGATCTGACTCTGCAAATGTGTTTCCTGATACAAAGCTAGCAATAATAAAAAAATAATTGGCTGATAAGTCACACAGGACAAATATCTCTGAAATCCCTTAACGATGATGTTGGATCTGATGCTGAACATCTAGTTTTATTAGAAGGAGAGAATATATTTAAGCAAACTGATTAGAAACATTGATTAGATGAGTAAAAAGTATACGCATATGAACTGGGGTTTGTGGTTGAAAAAGACTCAAAACAACTTTAACCAATCATTTCTGTGGACACACCTGGGACATTTTTAAATCATCTGACACAACTCTACCTTTGAAATGATATATTCATGTAGCCCAATCTCATGACAAGTTCCTGTCTAACTTTCTCACATAGCTACTCACAATACCACTACTCTTTGACTTCTTCCAACCCTTAGTTACTCTTTTTTAATTAATCCTGAACCATTTCCATCCTTCCAATTTAGGTTTTTCTGTCCACTCTTATCAACACTTGTATTGATCACATTGCCTTTTCAGTACAGCCAGGGAAAATTCCAACCGTACATAAATCTTTCCATCCTCTATGAACCTAAGCCTTATCCAGAGTAAAATCTACCCACACTCACAGATGGGTGCTTCTATATATTCATGATCTTCAACATAAATTGGATGCTGGCAATCCTATTATGTTTATTTTTTCTCCCCTTTACATAGTAGATATTTCAAAATTTTCCATTCTTATCAAAACATTTGTTACGCCCTATACATCCAATTTTATTTTTAGCTGGCATGTTTGCATAATGTTCATAGAAAAGAGTTGAGCAATGAGATGAACATTTGAACAACTTCCACCTACAAATCTACAGATGGACTCAGCCCCACTTTATCGCTCCCCTACTAATGCATAGAATGACTGCCCTTTCTATCTGTTACTCATTTCTAATCCATCCCTCCCCATCACAGCCTTGACTCTTACCACAACTTAGAACCTTTCGGAGCTCACTCTGTTTGCTACCTCCTCTCTTTTTATTATACATAACTTCATTTTCTGCATTAAAATTGACAAGAAAATATGTATTAATAATCAGTGTTTTCTGTCTTTACCTTCTCCCCCACTTCATGCTCAGGAACAAAACTCATTCCATTTTATATCCAACATCAGTAGCCCACGAAACACAGAATGAATGTCCTCCTACACAAAAAGATAAGTGACCTCGGTAAAACAAGCTGGAAGGTAAAAAAAAAGAAAACTTGTTGGGGCACATGGGTGGCTCAGACGGGTAAGTTCCTGATTCTTGGTTTCAGCTCAGGTCACAATCTCACAATTTGTGAGTTTGAGCCCCTCATCAGGCTACAGGCTGACAGCATGAAGCCTGCTTGAGATTCTCTCTCTATTTCTCTTTCTCTATCTATCTCAAAACAAATCGGGGCGCCTGGGTGGCGCAGTCGGTTGAGCGTCCGACTTCAGCCAGGTCACGATCTCGCGGTCCGTGAGTTCGAGCCCCGCGTCAGGCTCTGGGCTGATGGCTCGGAGCCTGGATTCTGTTTCCAATTCTGTGTCTCCCTCTCTCTCTGCCCCTCCCCCGTTCGTGCTCTGTCTCTCTCTGTCCCAAAAATAAATAAAAAACAAACAAACAAAAAAAAAAAAAAGGTTGAAAAAAAATAAATAAGTAAACTTTGAAAAAGAAGAGAAAAGAAAAGAAAAGAAAAGAAAAGAAAAGAAAAGAAAAGAAAAGAAAAGAAAAAAGAAAACTTGAGGAAAAGGGTCCAAGGGTGAGGTTGAGGGCCAAATATTGGTGTATATGTGTTGCACCAGACTACTGCTTCATGCTTGTGGATTAATTTGGGACAAAGTTTTTAGTTATTAGGCTGCAATGACACATCAGACACCGTGGAGGCAATGCTGAATTTGAACTTTCAGTTTTTGAAAAAAATCTGAATTTGATATTTCATAAAGAAAACAAGACTTTTGTGACATTTTTAAATCATAGAACTTAGGAAGTTTCAAAACATCTTTTCCATTTACAAAATTAGTAACTTTCTTTTAAAAACTCAAACTATAGAGTAATAAAATCAATGTCAGATCTGCCGAAGTTATTCTAATAATGTCATTCTATGCTCCTAGTGTAGAATGCCTAGAAATAATACCATTAATTGTGGTGCTTTAATCGGGAAAGCCTTAAAATTAGTGAAAGCAAGGGGCGCCTGGGTGGCTCAGTTGGTTAAGCACCCAACTCTTGATTTCAGAGACTGAGCCCTGTGTCAGGCTCCATGCTAACAGCATGGAATCTGCTTGGGATCCTCTCTCTGCTTCTCTCTCTCTCTCTCTCTCTCAAAAGATAAATATATAAACTTAAAAAAAACAGTGAAAGGAATATCACTATCAGAAAAATATATGACTGTTTATTTTATAACCTCCTTTTTGTTTGTGGATGAAATAACCTTTCGTCTAAGAATACTAATTGAAATCTGAAATTTTGTAGAAGCAGTCTTCTGTTCCATATTTTATCCTTTTACTTCACTGACATAAAATTAAATAAAAGAGATAATACCTTACCAATATTTCTGCTTTTTTTCCCTCTTTATATTCACTATTAAAGTCTTGTTTTAAGAGGAAGAGGGTTTCCTATCCAATCTTAGGTAATATTCTAGTATTTCCCATAGATAATCATTTTCAAAGTCACAGTACAAAGTCTATGTTTACAGAAATATTATAAAAGAAAAAAGCAGCAGCCTATTACTGCATACCAATTATTTTCTAAAATCAATAGTGGCATTTAGATTTTACATTTGAATTGTTCTGGTTCTGACTTCTTTCTGCCATTGTTTTCATCAATTAGAAGGTACATGCATTTATGTACGTCTGTATACATACATACATACATACATACTCTTTCTAAAGGACCAAGCTGAAACGATTATAACATTTTTCCTATAAGTTCATGTGTCATTAAATATTTAGTAATTTTATTTTCAAATTTCATTTCAATTAAGCTAACAGTGGCTGAATGCTTTCTACTAAGCATATATTGGTGTAACAAGATGAATACAGCTGAATTATTGTACACGACTTTTCTAGGAGACAGAAATACCAAAGATATGCAAAAAAACAAACAATGTGAGTAAAATGATATATCACAAAATAAGTCAATGTATAAAGTGCTAGAAGGGGACAGATTAATTATGCGAGGTAATTAGAGAAAGTAGGTGGCCATCAAAGCATAAATCATCTCAAAAAGGAAAGAGATGGAAGAACAAATCATACAGAAGTTACTGCATGAACAAGAATCAAAATATGTTGTTCCTTTCATCTTGGAAAGTTTTTAAATATGACCACAACAAAATCTCCAAGACTCTTTTAAATTCACAATGGGACAGATAGGGCACTAGGATTTCCACAGCATCTAGAGTGAGCCTAGGTGGGTCTGTCATTCAGGTAAATATCATTCATCAACTACATTATGATGGAACAACCTTTTTTGAATATCTGCAAAGAAATACAAAGTCTTAGTGAAATCACACTAAAGGAAAACATGTCATTATGTAGATATTTTATGCAGCATTGCATCATATGATTAAGGAGAATAATTTGCTGACAAACATGGTTAAATGTCTGTGTACATGGAGGCACAGGCATATATTTCTGTGTTGGTAGGGGATGCTGAGAATTAAGGTATTATTCACTGCTCCTTAGCACAGGGAATTTGAGAACTCGATTTAGATTATTAAAGGGGAAATATCTTCCTGGAAATAAAATTGTGTTGAAGAACAATAATTAAGCATAAATATGTAACTTGCCCAAATTATTCTCTTAGGAATTTACCACTTCCCTCAACATGCAACATGTCATCTTGAAATCTGTGTGGACTCCTTAACTCTAGGACAGTGTATCTTCTTTTGACTTTGTTTGGAATATACTTTCCTAACTACTCTTCCACCAACCTAATCATAACACTTTTGATAAAAGATGCATGTTTTAAAACAAATATAAGCCTTGAAGTGAAAGTTAGGGAAGTGAATTCATTGCATATTAGCACCAAGTTTATGTCTATCACAGCAGCATAAAAGTAGGAAGTGCAATTGTTACAGGAAAAAAATGCAACTGAAAACTTTCTGAGATCTAGTTCAAACCAGAAAATCACTCTTAAAAGGAAATACAAGCCTATAAACTTCTATCCATACTCATCCTTATAAATAAAGCCTATCTCAGTCAGATGTTGGGTGACGTTTCATGTCTCACCGAGTAACAGAGATGGAAACAAAACAGTCAAGGATTATGTGCCTTTTGCACTTAGAATTCTTTACCTTATTACCCACTCTATCCCTTTGCCTACCTCTTTCCATGAAAGTACAATTCAGTTCAACTGGCTTCAACCTTGACTAACTCCAAATGGGTAAAAATACAAAGTTTGATATATGCAACAACATATATAATAGAGTTCTGTGAATTGGGCAATTAACTACTCCTACTTTTGTAACTGAACTATTAGAAGGAATCTCTAGAATAGAAGTAATGTCCATCCTTAATGAAAATATTTGTTCTCTAGGAATCAAGGTGAGAGAGACCACATATTAATAAGTTACTATAGTACTTAGAAAAAAAAAATTTCCCCTTTCCTTTCGAAGAATATGCTTCCTTCCTGCTACACCTATGGAGAATACTAATTGTAATTCCTCTTTCTCTTGTCTCTTTAGGCTACATGAAAATGATGGATTATTCTACTTTGTTCCCCTGTTCCAAATTAAAACTCAGCTTGAAAGGATTAATTAAACCTACCAACCACATTATCTCCATGTAATAGACATTTGTCATTCTTTTTGGTCTCATGTCATGATTGGAAACTTTTTTGTATGTTTGAAAATTCTCCCAAAGGAAAATACAGAAATTGGCCGTTCCTTGCAGAATACATAGATTTGGCCTAGGTTCCACAAATCAGAATCAATGTATGAAGTTTAACCTGAAAACTTGTCATGTGGAGAAGCAAGCAACACATAAATTCATTATCATGTTGTGAATGGCTGCAGCAATGTTCCATTTTCAGGGTCAGCTTAGGAGTACTAGCAATGCGGCAGCATGTGCTGAGCAAACTGCAGTGTCTGTGCCTGGAACTGGCTATGGTCAGGATGTTTCCACTGGAACAGTCTTGTATCATTTTCTCAATGCTGCTGATTCTCAGTCATTACAGACTGGTACTCAGGAATTCCTTAAGATTCTGTGAGCTTCATAATAGCAATTGAAAACTCATATCCCCTTGAAACACTTTAAAGGATATTTTTGTTCTTTGCAAACAAAACCCTGACTCATATACTTTAATAAGAATCAGATTTCTGCTATGAAAGGAGACTTAAGTTCACCCTCACACCATGGTTTAAAGAGCAATGCTGTTCCTAGATAGACAATGCAAATAACAGAAAGCACAGACATCATGGGCTTGAAAATGCATGAGATGCAATGTTAAGCAGGAATCCAAAGGACTAACAAGCCAAGTTTAACACTTCTTAGAGACCAGCAACTAGAATATCTAAAACGGGAAGCAGACATCCAAGAGTAGATATTGTGGGTAAAGAGTGAGGTGGGACACGCCAAGAGGATCTTGACCAGAGATTCAGTGTGTGGGATATAAGCACTCAGTCTACAGTGGCCCACAACAATTCTGGCAAGGTTACTGAAGATGGAGATTAGAAGCTAGTATGATTATCTTTCATAAATTTTCCCTATATTCACTTGTAATTTCTTTATAGTTATTTATCTATGAAATGATAATCCCCCCTCCTCTGTAATTGAAACATGACACTTTGCCTTGATTAAAAAAATTAGAACAAGGATCTTTCACCTGAGGAATCCCTCTGAGAAATACAAGATATTCAGAATCTCAGTACATTATTATCCTACATGTATCCAAGTAGCTTTATTGGAATATGGAATACAAAGTCAGTTTGATGATTGCAAAGTTAAAGAGCACAGGAAAGACACTATCATAAAGAATCCCACTGCATATGCAGTCATTACATTATTGCTATGGGCTGAATTTTGTCCCCCCAAAATTCCTATATTGAAGTCCTATCCCCCAATCCCTAAGAATGTGACTTATTTGGAGATAGAGACTTTAAAGAGGTGATTAAGTCAAAATGAAGCCTTTCAGATAGGCCTCAATCCAATCTGACTGGTGTCCTTATAAGAAAAGGAAATTTGGACATACAGAGAAAGACCCCAGGGCTGAGCCCACAGAGAGAAAAGGTCATGTAAGGACACAGTGGGAAGGCAGTCATCTGCAAGCAAAGGAGAAAGGCCTCAGAGAAAATCAAATTTGCTGACACTTTGATCTTGGGCTTCTAGCTTTCAGAACTGTGAGAAAAATAAATTTCAGTTGTTTAAGGCACTTAGTCTGTGCTATTTTGTTATGGCAGCCGTAGCAAATTACCTCCAGGTATGCGTTGGTGATGTGTGTTAATGTAATTTATGACTAGTACACTGTATTCAGTGAATAGGACTCATTTCAGTCTATCTATCATTGTCCATCTCCAACATATACTAATGATTGGTACACATTAATTTTCTATAAACCTTGAAGTTTCGCATGAAAGCAAAAAGTCATATCAAAAAGAAGAGCTAAATTATAAATACACTTTGTATATGCCTATGTCAAAATGCCTAATACCTAGATTTCTGATTAAGGGCACATAAACTGTACATTCTTTTTGAATGTTTGCTCACAGCAAGGTGTCTTGGCAAGGTTTCTTTGTTTGTGTGTGTACATTGAGATTTAAATTTAAAAAGAATTTTGCATATATTATCACAATCTCTAACACCATAGAATATGTTCTAAGCTATGAAATATCCTTTATGACTGAAGAGTCTTTAGACAGTGTGTATACAACAACTGAATATTAAAACATAGCTCCATTTGATGCATACTGAAGGTTTCCTCTTAATATTTCCATTTATTGACATTATTTACCAACTTCCATCTCAGAAAGTACCCAAAGAGTAAGTAGGTATAGAGAAGTGATGGCAGGCTTATAAGGAGGACTATATCTTTGCCTGCTTCATAAGAAAGAGATTGACAGTCTAGAAATAGATCTATTTTGAAAAATTTTGGTGGCCATGCTCATCAATTTTGAGAAAAATGGTTTAATGAAGACTGATATGGTGATAATTTTTCTCAATCCTCACCCTACCCAGACATTAAACATGCAGTTCTATTTCCAGGACATTTCCCTAATGTACTGTATCCTAATTTAGCACTCCCCATAGCCCAGAACCTAACACATAGTCAGTTTTAGGTGTGTGTGTAAGTATAGGTATATGTATGTATGTGTATATATGTACACATATAATGTATGATTAAATGTTTTGAAACATTGTACAGCATAATATGAATGATGACTTAAATATTTATGTATTATAATACAAGCAACTCGCCAATTGTATATAGCTTAGTTTAGATCTGGATACTAAATAAAACTATGATCAAGCAAATCAAATGGTTCATTATGGGCTTAATCATGCTGCAAACGTGAATTGTAAAACTGAATTCTCGTTTGGATATATTACCCAAATTTATTACTGACAAATTGCTTACCATAACTTAATTCACTGACAGCAATATATTATTTCATTTTCACATTAAAATGTGAGATGAAAATACTGAAACCATAATCCTGTGTTACCAGGTACCTATGCTAAATTGAGAATTAATCGTGCATTTTAAAACAGATAGAAGGTAGTCCATACAAACTTTTACATACCATTTGAATTTTTTGTGAACTTCTGCTGCCACAGGGAGTCCTCCATACTACTCTTCACACACTTTAGCCCTCTTGGGGATGGTGAGGAAAGACACCAGTCTGTTTGCTAGTGAGGGCCTCAGTTGGAATTTTGTCTCTCTCTGGATATCCTGATTATACTTGTGGAAATGTTTGAAGACATTCTTCTGTTCTTGGAAACATTTTTTTAGGTAAATTCCAAAATTCAACCAAATGTTTCACTTATGTTTGACTCTTTTGAGTTTTCAAGAAAATTGGGGAAAGAAAAACACAAAAAAGGGAGCTATAGATTATTACATGGCTTGGTGATTACGACAATGTGTTTTATTTAACATTTTCTGAAAGGTGAAGCGTAAAGCTTAATACACCTGTTCATTTACTCAAGAAATAAATGGAATGCCTTATCTATTCTTGGTAATAAGCTAGTATATGTTGTATACAAAGATTAATGTGACCTAGTCCCTAATTATACTGAACTTATAATAGAGTATGGATATGTAGTCATTTGATTCCAAAATAATTATTGAGTACCTATTCAGAACCAAATATTCTTCTGTATTGTGTGGTGTTACTGAATGTAGTAAAAGGTACAAAATAAATATTCTCAGATAGATAGGGGTCTCCATTTAGGTAAGATGTATACATATGCCATAAGGATTCTAAGCAGCAGGTAATTAAATAACAAATTCAGTGGTAGACTCTAGGTATGAGGTCTAGGGCCTGAGTAGTGAACAAATACTTTTAGTTGGATTAATTAGTGAATACTGCCAGGTTTCCTATACCTCAATGTTGGCTTAAATCCCCAAAGTCATTACTAGAGGTTTTTATAAATATGAAAAGTAAGTTAGGATCTGTAAAAAAGCGTTTGCATATAAATTGTAGAGTGACCCCTCTTGTATGCATTGTTATAAGGTTTATTACTTGTGTTTTTTCCCTATATATCAACATTATTCAATGATGCTGCCATACAATCCCAATTTCCATAACCAAATAAGGTGGAATAAATTAACAAGATTTCATACACAGATTAATAAAATTCCTAGACTTGCTCCTACTAAAGAAGGAAAAGTAAATGAAGAGGAGGAGGACAAAAAGAAGGAGAAGGAAAATAAGAGCAAAGGAGGCAGTAGCGAAAGATAGGAGATGGAAAGAAGAGGAAACAAAAGGACTCAGAGAAAGAGAAGAAGTCAAAAGAGAGAAGAAAATAACTGTAATTTGCAGAGATATTAACTACTGTACTAAGTTGCCCTATTTCTTAAAATTATTGTTTTCTGTTTTGCCAGATTAAATTTGTATCATTTTCCAGCTACTCCTTGGATGAAGATAGAATCCAAACTGCTTTTCATGATCTATGTCCTTCATGATCTAGATTCTACAACCTCTCTAATTTCTTCAGAGGTCACTATTCTTCTTGGTCACTGTGTAGTACCCCTAAATTCATTCCAGCTATTTGCTTCTGTGAGTTTTCTGTTCCTTCACATTAGCAAATATATTTCATCTTTTGACATTTTCCCCACTGGTTCTTTGAACAGCTGATATGATGTTTGCCATATTCTCTGAGAGTATCTTAGTGTCATTATTATTTCAAGCAGTTCCTCATCTGTGCATACAGCACTGTGTTTGTATTGTTTATTATATTTTGTAAGTTATTTTGTTTGTTTCTTTACCTTCATATAGATTCTATTCCCAATATGCCAAAAATGAGGCAGGAACCTCACTGAATACCTAGTAATAATAATATAATATTGATCATTGACCACCTAATTCTGTGGATATGTACTGCTTATAAAGTTGCTCAAGAAAAATTTTTAAATAATGGAAATAGTGGATAATTTAGTGATATAAATTTTTAAAAGTTCCTCTGCTGTTTTTTTTTATACTCCTATGTTCTAATCCCTTATTATCATGCTAGCTCTTTGAGATTTCCAAATTTCTACTTGTCTGAAATTATTTAATTACTCTCTGACATTGGCCACACTTTTCATTCCAAGATTTGTTTTGATTCTTTTGTTAATAATTCTGAGTCTCATTTCACCATAAAATTTAAACTACAGTTTTATTTAAAAACCTTTATTATTAGTTCATGTTCTGATAACACAGCAGGCCTTTCCTAGTGACCTGGATATCAACCAATAGTTGCTTCTTTCCTGTTGGTAGAATTAGAGTTTGTTCACTAATATGATTTAAGAGCAAAAATCTAACAGTCACATATCTAATCTCCATTCTTTTTAGAAGTGACTGACAGTAAAATGACCCAGTTTTGACAAGAGACACATAAAGAGAAACAGTATCTCTTCTACAGGGCTTTTGGTGTATATTATTGCACATGTCACTGCTTTTTCTGTAATGTTCTACCTATAATGTCAAGGAAGGGCAGGAAGAAGAGCCTCAAGAATGGCCAACAGCCAAACTGGGAAATTAGAGCTCTTTTGTCCTGTGCTATGAGATCCTTCTCCTTTTCTGTCACTTACAGCCAAAACCTCTTAAGAGAAGTAGAAAAGTGTGCGTGTGTGTGTGTGTTGGTGTGCATGTGTGTAAAAACACACATATACACATATATTCCCTCATTACTTATGCTTAAACATAGCATAATGAATATTCTTAAGTCTTTTCTCCTTGATATCTTCAGAGGCTTTGTTGGGTAATAGCTCTCTTTATAGTAATTATAAATGTTGGGGTGCCTCAGTCACTTAGGCGTCCCACTTTGGCCTAGGTCCTGATGGCCTAGGTTTTGCAGCTTGTGAGTTTGAGCCCCGCATCAGTCTCTGTGCTGACAGCTCAGAGCCTGGAGCCTACTTCAGATTGTGTATCTTCCTCTTTCTCTGCCCCTCCCCTGCTCATACTCTGTCTCTCTCTGTCTCTCAAAAATAAATGTTAAAAAAAATTGTTTTTAAATAATAGTAATTATAAATGTCTTCCGATAGCAGAGTGTTTGCCTGTTTACATATTTATTTCTAATTCCTAGATTCAGTTTCTTCAGCTTAGTTGTACATACTGTTTTCAGTTGGTTGGTTTGAAATACACACACACACACACACACACACACACACACACACACACATACATATACATACATGCAAGTTTACAATTAGTAACAGTGAATTTTGAAGTTTCTCATATAGTTTAAAATAGAAATGCTTGTACATTTCATTTTCATGACTGCTATGAGGTTTATTCTGCTTCTCAATTTATGGCAATATTTTAAGTGGCTTCCCCAGAACTCTAACCCTATGATAGAAACTTTGTATTTAGTGTGCAATATAAGATGCAGATGGAGTCTACCGGGCACTAAGGAGGCATGTAAGTTAATTCAAAGATTTTTAAAATCTTTTTGTTTCTAAATATCTCTAAATATGTCCTAAATATCTCTAGGTGTTCAGGCTCCTATAAATACCCCCATTCTTATGGGAGTCTTTGTAGACTCCAGCTACTCAGACTTCCATTTTGGTCCTTAGATGACTTGGATCCATTTGTGTGCATCTTCTCACTGGCCATAGAAAATAGTCTTTGTTCACCACGCACATGCGAATTCATTTTAGTTACTAAATGAATCAGAGAAAGTTCCCTTAGATTCCTCCTTTATTATTTTTTTATATTTATTTATTTTGGGGAGAATGCAAACAAGGGAGGGGCAGAGAGAGGAGGACAGAGGATCCAAAGTGGGCTTTGTGATGACAAGCTGAAAGCAGCAAGTCTGACGTGGGGCTCGAACTCAAGAACCATGAGATCATAACCTGAGGTGAAGTTGGACGCTCAACCAACAGAACCACCCAGGTGCCCATAGAAATCATTAGATTCCTCCTTTAAAGCAAATATTTATTATTAAATATTTGTTCTATATTTGTACAGTAGTAAAATCTTTTATCCATATTGTAGTATCTCACACTTCATTGATAATTACCGTCCTCATTGTTTCACCTAATAATTGATGTGTTACATTACTTCTGAAGTTATACTAAAATATTGCAAATAGAAGATAAAGACATTTCCCTTTTTAGCAGCCTCTTTAAGCAGAGATGATAAGGGTCTCTTTGCTAAAAAGCACATTTACTTACAGGCATGAACAAAGTGATGAATTTAGAACAGAGTAAACCAGTATAAAGCCCAGCTATACAACCTGGCATTGTCTCTTGTAGTCATAGCTCTGACCACCACTTGAAAGATAAACACATACACCAATAGAGGCAAATCTCTCTGGAGTTAGCTATCTAATTAGTCTTAAATTATCTAACAAGGCTTATTCTTTTAGCTAAGTTTCCAAATTCAGTTAAAATTTGTTCACAGAGTCCTAAAAAATATTTTTCTCTTTTGCTCCACAACATGCTACAACCTTCTACTATAATGGCAGATTTTTTTCTTTCATTTCTCCCCTTATATTTTCAATTTTCCATTCAGGTGAGCTTCTATTATTTGATGTAATACATTTTCAATCGTTAAGTCTTCCTAATACATATTTTCCTTGTATCACGCTGATATGTTCCCCTTTATCTCTTTTCTGATAAAATTATTTTTTTGTAAGTCTTGTTAACTACATTTTAGAAGTCATTTCAGACGTATGATTTCTGTTTGCATTCTATATATTTTTCTATCCCTTTACTTTTGATTCATCTTTGTCCTTATATTTAAATCGTGTCTTCTTCCTATTCAATCTGTGACATAGTATGAATGCTGGATTCTACCTTGGACACTTTTAATGTTATGTTGCTTTTTACTTGAAGTATTTAGACAATTACTGTTTGATCTAATTACTGATACGGTTTGATTTAGGTCTACTGAATTCATTTATTTATCATTTGTTTTCTCTTTGTTCTCTCTTTGTTTCTCAGTTCCATCTTTTCTGACATCTTCTAGATTATTTGAATAATGTTAAATTACATATTAGTTTATGGGCTATCATTTCTCTGGACATTACAACATACATAGTAAACCTTTCACAGTCTGTCTCTTATGCAATTGCTATTCAAATATGGAAGGTGTGCAACCATATAGATTCTTCCCTTCTCCCTACGTGCTTTACATATAGTTATGCTATCTATTACATGTGCACACATGGTAAACCTCACCTCAATATTGTACATATGTGTGTTTATATTACTTAAATAGACAATTACCAGCTGTTTAGTATTTCTATTGTTATGCTCTCTAATTCCTATTAATCCACAGTTCTCTCTGGTATTATTTCCTTGTAGGCCAAAGAACTTCCTTTAGAAGTACTTATAGAGCAGGTCTTCTGTTCATGAAATCTGTTTTTTTTTTTTTCCATCTTTTGGAAATGTCTTTCTTTTTTTTTTTTTTTTTTTTTTTGCCTTCATTCCTGAAAGATATTTCCTAGGGTATAGCATTCATTTGAAAGGTTTTTTTTCCCATCAAAACTTTAAAAATGTTGTGCCACTATCATTGGCCTCCATATTTTTGATGAGCCATCTGAAATGATTTGAATTGTCCTGTATATAATGTGTCACTTTGACTAGCTGCTTTGAAGCCTTTTGCTCTTAAGTTTAGATATTCAGCAGTTTCATTATGCTTGTGTGTTGTGTGTGTGTGTGTGTGTGTGTGTGTGCATATATGTATTTCTTGTTTTTGTTTTTAAGTTCCTCCTGTTTGGAGTTCACTGAATTTCTTGAATCTCTAAGTGGTAAATTTTGGCCATTATTGCTTCATATATATATATATATATATATATATATATATATATATTCTGTTGCACACCTTCCGTATTTTAATAGCAATATTAAATATATATGAATATATATTCATATATATGAATAAATATATATATTTAATATTGCTATTAAAATACGGAAGGTGTGCAACAGAATATATATATATATATATACACATATATATATATATATACTGGAACTCCCTTTCTCTTCCCTTTCTGGAACTTTCTCTTCCAGTACCTTTCTCTTCCCTTTCTGAACTCCAACAGCATGAACGGTAGTTCTTTTGATAGTATCACATAGGTCTCTGAGGCTTTATTTATTTATTTTTCCAAACTGTTCTCTTTCTCTTCTTCAGACTGAATATATTCTATTGATCTCAAGTTCTGTAATTCTTTCCTCTTGCATCTCCATTATGTTATTAAGTCTAGCAAGTGACTTTTTAAACTTTTGAATATTTATTTTTCTTTCTAACATTTTCACTTTCTTCTTATATAGTTTCTATTTCTATACTGAGAACTTTTTTTAACAATTTCATGAAGCATATTTATAATAGTTGCTTTAAAATCCTGATAATTATACTACCTGGCTTTTTGCAGGTTCAGTATCTGATTGTCTTTCCCTTAAGAATTGGTCAGATATCTGTCATTCTTTGTATGTTGAGTAATTTTGGACCATACCCTGTATGTTTTGAATGTTATGTTGGACAGAGTCTCTCCTCAGGAGAATGTTGGGGTTTTATTTTGTTTTGCTTTATTGGGAAATCAATTATTAGTTTCAGAAAGTAAGCTCTGGCAGTACAACTTGTAGTTCATTTTTCAAAGCCTATACTTACTTGGATTTGTGCCATGCATGCACCACTCAGAGATTAATCTGGCTAAATGACCGCAGTTCTCAGAGACTTTGTTACGTTGCTTGCCATTTGTGTGTGTGTGCTATGTATGAGAAGCCCATGAGTGAATGCAAACCTTGTTCTTATTCATACATAGAATTAGGGTACCTACCTTCTCTGTTTCCTCTCCAGGAGTCTCTCCACAGTCTTTAGCTTGAACAAGCCCCATTTACTGTTTCTTTTCTCCAGAAAGATGAGGTTTCTGAGTATTGTATGCTGAACTGTGTCTCCTCACAAAAATATGTTGAAGTCCTAACTCCACGTACTTGTTAATTGACTCTATTTGGAAATCAAGTCTTTGCAGATGTAATAAATACCTAAATTAAAGAATTTCCTATTGAAATCAAGTGGGCAGTTAATCCAATATGGTTGGAATCTTTTTTTTTTTAATTTCTATAAGAGAAGAAGATACACAGAGATACATAAAAGATGAGAATGTCATGGCTCTGAAGACAGAGACACATAGGGAGGAGATGGGCATGTGATGATGGAGGCAGAGACCAGAGTGATGTATCTACAAGCCAGGAAACAAAACAAAACATGAAGGATTTCCTGCAAATACCAGAAACTAGAAGAAAAAAAAGCTTCTTCCCTGCAGCTTTCAGGGAAACACCTTGATTTTGGAATTGTAGCCTTCAAAGCTGTGAGACAAACTTGAGTTGTTTTAAGCCACCCCATTTGTGGTACTTTGTTACGGCATTCCCAGGAAACTCACACTGTTATGCTTTTCTCACTTGCAATATTGTTCTACCATGTAGCTCTATTATAGCAGCCTACAACTAAGGAGGAAAGAGGAAAAACATAACCTGGTAAAATCACCTTTGAATGGATCACATTTCCAGCTTTTGAAACCCATTTACAGTCTGTCTATTTTGCTTATTTTTTAGATGCCTAACGTGTTCATTAGTGTTCATCAAGGACTCATCTTTAACTTTTAATTTCTAGAATTAAATCCATTATTTTACCCTATTTATTTCAGATTTTATTCCAAAATCATAGCTATTTCTAACATATATATTAATCTAAAATTTGATAAGATTACCTCCTTTATTTTTCTCCAATTCATTTAAAAAATCTGGAAGAGGGTAAAAACAGAGATTGGTAAAATGTCATTAAAAATAAACCGCTCTCCTAGGTAGATGTCAATCTTAATTAACCTTTGGTGTCAAAGCCATGAGTGACATATGACTTGATAAAATTGTGCCTATGCCAGCCATATCAAGAAACTTATAGAAGATTTTTATCAGGAAATTTTCTTAAATTCAACACACAACATTATTTGTGAGTTCATCTACTCTATCAATAATTCTATGATACAAAAACAAAAAATAACAGAATGTTAGTGTGGTATACCTTACAGTTACTACAGTGTACTTCTATAGTTTTGATACAATGTGTTCTAATATCCAATGAAAAATGAGGCAAAGTTCTGTTTCTATGGTTAAGTATATTCAGGACATTGTAGGCTATAAAATGATTGTTAAAAAAAGATGATTTTTACAAACTGCAGTCATTCTATTTATGTTAATATAAATAATATATATGCAAGAAAAATATAGCCTAGGCTGAATTTTACAAACTTTTTTGACAAAGGAATTCTTTTCAGGAGAATATGTATTCTCCTGAATATTAATGTTCTTTGAAATATGCTTCAGAATTACTCTTATAGTTAATCCATGTTAGCTCCTAATGATAACTGTTTTCTTTTTTTTTTTATCAGCTTTTAATTTTTTGTCTTTGTGTTCATACTCTAAAATTTAAGGATAAATACTTCAGTTTGGCAATACAGTATTTAATGCTAGGTATTATGTAGTTTTCAAACAACTTTTTTTTTTTTTTAATTGTAGAGAATTTGGCAAAAGCCAGTCGTGGTTCGTTAGCAGTTCATGATTGCAAAGGTTGTGAATGATGGTTTCTCTGTTTCATTTTATAGTCCTCATGCTCTGTCAATTCTTATATGTCACATGTGTGACTTGGAAAACATTATCTCTTTAGAAAGAACTCTGATGTCTCATGAATTCTTCAAATATATTTGGCTTTATTTCACTCTTATTTATGTTGGAGTTATACTTTCCACATAAGAGATAGTTTTATTATTACACAATTTCCCCAGCTAATAAATATTTCCTTTTTGTTTTCCTTAGAATCTCTTTCTCAAACCATTTTTCTTTTATTGTCCTTTCCCTTTATCTTCTTATAGATGTCACTTTCATGAGTTTATATCATTTATTCATATTAACATTTTTATACATGATCTTTTAAAATCAGATAATCAATTAGTTTCATGTGTAGACATAATGATTCCGTTAGATTCTAACTCAGAGGCAATTTGTATTGTCAGAATTGTATTTTTACTGACTAGTATAGCTCTTGAACTTTTGAAATCACTAATCAATGAAATGAACTCTTAATTTGCTTTTTAAACATAAGAATTTTGTGAGTTGCATTCCTAAAACCTAGAGTATTGTTGTATTTTTATTTTTTTATCTTTAACTTTTACCCACTTGCCTTTTTATTTTGTTTATTTATTTATTTTAATTTACTCTCAAGTTACAGTGTAGACTTGGCTTCAGGAATAGAATCCAGTGATTCATCATTTACGTATAACACCAAGCACTCATCCCAACAAATGCCCTCCTTATGTCCATAACCCATTTTTCCCACCCCATCAATCCTTAGTTTGTTTTCTGTATTTAAGAGACTCTTATGGTTTCCCTCCCTCTCTGTTTTCATCTTATTTTTCCTTCACTATCTCTATGACCATCTGTAAAATTTCTCACACTCCATGTATGAATGAAATCATGTGTTATCTGTCTTTCTCTGACTGACTTATTTGCTTAGCATAATACCCTCCCAATTCCATACACATTGTTGCAAATGGCAAGATTTCATTATTTTTCATTGCTGACTAGTATTCCATTGCATGCATATCTCTATCTCTATCCCTATCTATCTATCTATCTATCTATCTATCTATCTATCTCACCTATCTATCTATTTCCTTTGGAAAAATTCCTAGCAGTGAAATTGCTGAGTCATAGGGTAATTCTTTTTTTAATTTTTTGAGGAACCTTACACTGTTTTCCAGAGTGACTGCACCAATTTTCATTCCCACCAACTGTGCAAGAGGGCTCCCCTTTCTTCACACCCTTGCCAACATCTGTTATTTCCTGTGTTGTTAATTTTAGCCACTCTGACCAGTGTCAGGTGGCATCTCATTGTGGTTTTGATTTGTATTTCCCTGATGATGAGTGATGTGGAGCATCTTTTCATGTGTCTGTTAGCTGTCTGTATGTCTTCTTTGTAAAAGTGTCTATTCTTATCTTCTGACCATTTCTTCACTGGATTATTTGATTTTTGGATGTGAGTTTGGTAAATTCTTTACATATTTTTGATACTAACCCCTTATCAAATATGTGATTTGCAAATATCTTCTCTATCAGTTGCCTTTTAGTTTTTATCTTGATGAGGTCCCAATAGTTCATTTTTGCTTTTATTTCCTTGCCTTCAGAGACATGTCAAGTAAAAAATTGCTGCAGCTGAGGTCAAAGAGGTTGCTGCCTGTTTTCTTCTGTAGGATTTTGATGGTTTTCTTTCTCACATTCAGGTCTTTCATCCATTTTGAATTTATTGTGTGTATGGTGTAAAAGTGGTCCTGTTTCATTCTTCTACATTGTTGTTTGCCATTTCTCCCAGCACCATTTGCTAAAGAGATTGTCTTTTTTCCCATTGGATATTCTTTCCTGCTTTGTTAAAGATTAGTTGGCCATATATTTGTGAGTCCATTTTTGGATTCTCTATTCTATTCCATTGATCTATGTGTCTGTTTTTGTGCCAGTACCATACTGTGTCGATAATTACAGCTTTGTAATACAGGTTAAAGTCAAAATTGTGATGCCTCCAGGTTTGGTTTGGCTATTCGGGGTCTTTTGCAGTTCCATACAAATTTTAGGATTGTTTGTTCTAGCTCTGTGAAGAATGCTGGTGTTATTTTGATTGGGATTGTGCAGATTGCTTTGGGTAGTATCAACATTTTAACAATATTTGTTCTTCCAATCCATGAGCACAGAATGTTTTTCCATTTCTTGGTTTCTTCTTCAATTTCTTTCATAAGCTTTCTATAGTTTTCAATGTACAGATCTTTTACCTCTTTGGTCAGATGTATTCCTAGGTAGTTTATGGTTTTTGATACAATTGTAAATGGGATCAATTCCCTGATAACTCTTTCTGTTGTTTCATTATTGGTGTATAGAAATGCAACTGATTTCTGTACATTGATTTTATATCCTGTGACTTTGCTGAATTCCTGTATCAGCTCTAGCAGTTTTTTGGTTGAGTCTTTAAGATTTTTCATGTAGACTGTCATGTCATCTGCAAAGAGTGAAAGTTTAACTTCTTCTTTGTCAATTTCTATGCTTTTTATTTTGTTTTGTTGTCCTATTGCGGAGGCTAGGACTTCCAACACTATGTTAAACAACAGTGTGAGAGTGGACATCCCTGTCATGTTCCTGATCTAAGGAGAAAGCTCTCAGTTTTTCCCCATTGAGGATACCAGATGTGGGCCTTTCATATACAGCTTTTATGAAATTAAGGTATGTTCCTTCTATCCCAACTTTCTTAACAGTTTTTATTAAGAAATGATGCTGTATTTTGTCAAATGCATTTTCTGTATCTATTGACAGGATCATATGGTTCTTATCCTTTCTTCAATTAATGTTATGTATCACGTCGATTGATTTGCAAATATTGAACCAGCTCTGCACCCCAGGAATGAATCCTACTTGATTATGGTGAATAATTCTTTCAATGTACTGTTGAATTTGTTTTGCTAGTATTTTGTTGTAAATTTTTCACCCATGTTCATCAGGGATATTGGCCTGTAATTCTCCTTTTTAGTGGGGTCTTTGTTGGGTTTTGGAATCAAGGTAATGCTGGCTTTCTAGAAGTTGGATGCTTACCTGACTGAGCCACCCAGGCACCCCTGTGTTTGAATTTTTAACAGACATTTAGGTGTCAAGTATTAAGAACCATCAGACAAGGATTATACTTTGTTTTTTTGTTTTTTTGTTTGTTTGTTGTTTGTTTTCTCTGTTATTATGGCCAGTAATATTAAATCATGACTTCCTTCTATTTGATTTATTTCTTTTAAAAAATAATGGAAGTCTTTTATTCCAGTCTTATATACTATACAACAGGTTTGTGAAGTTGCTCTAACATAGTGTTCAACTTTATTTATCTAAATATTATTTTCCTTTGTAAATTAACCATGCATTCTGTACTATATACTTTATTTCATTGCTTGGATCCCCAAAGTATTCTTTAGAACTAATTGTACCAAATGTTGTTTATTTATGTATCATCTTCTATACTATTCTATCACATTAGGTAAACATTCCTGAAGGATGAGAACTGTGTCTTTAGAAGCTCATTTTAGAATGCTGGCAGCAAGTGGCACAATATTTTACATAGAAGATGTTCAATATATTTGATGAATTGAGTTGAATTGCCTTCTTTCCTGATAATTTCTCCTCATTATTACAAGGAGCTTGCTTCACCAGTGTTTTAATGTCTCATTTGCATTCATTCATCTTACTGACTCTGACTCTTCTGATGTTATGCATGTGGGTATATATATTTTTTCTATCCTGATTCTCCAGATGCATACTATCCTTGTCCAGAATATTCTCTACCATTTTTGTAGTATGAACTATGTGATACTGTTACATGATGCACAACTTATTACATTATTCACTATTAAAATGCTGTGTCTAAAAATATTGTCAGCAATGCTTCAATAAAAAATTTCTATGTTATATCAATTCAGAAAATACTGGACTGAATAAAATTGAAATTAACTTTTTACTAGAGAACTTCCCAGGTCCTTCAATGAATACAATGTTTAGTCTTTCAAATTTATTTAACTGAGGGAAAATAAAGTGAAATAAAGTGAATAAAAAGATAAGTTATATATAAATATATACATAAATTTATATGTATAAATACATAAAGTATTACTTTAATTATATATTGATAGCATTAGAAAATTAGTACTTAGTAAATTAGTAAATTGATATTGGAAGATGTATTAGAAAACAAAACAAAACCAATATCCTTAACATATTTGCTTGGAGAACACAGATTCTTTTTTTTTTTAATGTTTACTTATTTTTGAGATACAGAGAGAGACAGAGCACAAGTGGGGAAGGAGCAGAGAAAGAGGGAGACACAGAATCTGAAGCAGGGTCCAGACTCCGAGCTGTCAGCACAGAGCCTGATGCAGGGCTCGAACTCATGGACCGTGAGATCATGACCTGAGCCGAAGTGGGCGTTTAATCCACAGAGCCACCCAGGTGCCCCAGGAAAACACAGATTCTTAATTAAAAGACAAAAACACAGGGATGTCTGGGTGGCTCAGTTAAGTGACTGACTTTGGTTCAGGTCATGATCTCACAGTTGTGGGTTCTAGCCCCGAGTCGGACTCTGTGCTGACAGCTTGGAACCTGGAGCTTGCTTCAGATTCTGTGTCTCCATCTCTGTATGCCCCTCCCCAACTTGTGCTTCTCCTCCCCCTCTCTTTTGCTTAAAAATAAATAAATATTAAAAGTTTTTTTAAAAAACCATAAAAATCAGAAAACAAACAAAAGCTTCCCAGGGGATTCAGGGGCACAACATTACAATAATAACCCCTGCAAAATTCATTCAATGGATATTTATGGGTAATTATTTTAAGCCTCTACCCAAAAATTTTTCAGTGGTAATGAAAAATAAATTCATTTTTTGTCAATTCTTCCCAGTATCAATAAATTACATGTGCCAAACATAGATAATTCCACACCATAGCATAAACCATCATAACAAATTGTATTAACCAGGACGAAAAATGGCACTGAATTAATCTTTTTTCCCTCATCTTCAGGACCAGAAATAATATATTTTTTTAAGTTTTTATATGCCTAAACTTTTACACAATGTTAAATTGATATTGAACATTCAATAGATGCTTACTTGATTCTTACTCAAATGTAGTCAAAAAAACACAGAAGTAGAAAATTCAAATTTTCTTTCTTTCTTTCTTTCTTTCTTTCTTTCTTTCTTTCTTTCTTCTTCGATTCTGTGTCTCCCTCTCTATCTGCCCCTCCCCAACTTGTGCTTTGTCTCTCTCTCTCTTTTCTTTAAAACACCTAGGACTAGCACAGAAAAAAAATAGATAAATAAATAAATAAATAAAACCTCCTGTAAAAAAAAAAAAAATAACACTTAAAAAAAAATAAATAAAGGCCTGAGCAGGATTAATGCCTTAGCCCAAGGGAGCTACAGCACCTCTGATTGGTCCACATTATCCCCTTAGCTTATCCATCTACATCACCTCCTTCATGGGGAAATCCCCAGTTTTGCTGTAAGCCAAACAACAAAACTGTTTGCTTGTTATTGCCTCTTGGCAAAGTTAGCTCACAATCAATTGGGAGTCAAATTAATTTCAACTGATGAAATTAATCAAAATGTTACAAATATTAGGCTCCCTGTTTGGGAACATTGTTAAAAATAAAGCTGAATCCTTAGAGAATCAGGAGCATTTGGCAGACAATTCCAAAACCTAAAGAAGCTCTAATGGTATACAAAGATGGCACAGTACTCAGCAAATTTGATCTCAAAAGAAGTGCTATTCTGAGCCCTCTTCCATCTTTATTAAGAGTTTGACTAAAAGATTTTGGCTATAATTGTTGCCACATATTTCATTTTTGGGGTAAAAAAAATGTGTACTGCAGCATGTCAACTAAAGCTTAGTAAGTACAATTTATAAGGGTTTTCAATTTAGGTTTTGAATGAATCCTAAATTAGAATTGGAATTTCCTAATTAGAATTAGAAATTCCTAATCAGATTTCCAAGTAATCCTACAAACCTTCTACAAAGACCCAACAGAATTAACCCAACCTAATTTACGTCAGAGTCTTATAGAATCTGAAATGTACTGTTTTTTTTAATGTTTATTTATTTATTTTCAGAGAGAGAGAAAGAGACAGCATGACCAGGAGAGGGGTAGAGAGAGAGGGAGACAGAGAATTCCAAGTGCAGAGCCTGATTCAGGGCTTGATCTCATGAAGCATGAGATCATGACCTGAGCCCAAATCAAGAGTCAGATGCTCAAGCAACTGAGCCACCCTGGTGCCCCTCTGAAATCTACTTTTTCCCAGTCCTTCCATACAATGTTATAACAAAAATTGTATACATTTTTTACAAGATGAATAAGATGTAAAAATTCAAATAAAACCAATCCTTTCTATAGATGACATTAAACTGATCTTTGAAATTAATTCATTTCCCTCACTCTAAATCCATAGATAAAATGTGACAGCAACTTTTACATTTAACTCTATTATTCATGTTACTATGCATTTTTTATTGTATTCCTTAGATGTGTATAGTTCCCATATTGCTCTGAACAACTCAATATGATGCTTTGTTTAATGAATCAATTTGACTTTTTCTCCATATAGACAAATTAAATGATAGTCAACAGTTTTTTTTTAAATACAGAAGTTATAGAATTGATCAAAGAGTAAAAATAGTTTAAGTATTAATGCATGTGGATAAAGCTTCTTCAGTTTGTCTAAGTAGGCACTTTGCTCCACCAAGCACTTTCTTCTGAGATTTTTCTCTTAATTCTGAACACATCTATATTTCCCCTCACTCGTGCCAGTTCTTCAATAACCTTTCATGCTGTGCCCTTAAGTAACAGGACTAAGCACACAACAACAAGAACAAAAATGATCATATTTGTTTAGAAATAGCCACAATTAATAGTACACAGATTATTTAGAGAGTCTGCATAAATAAGAGATCCAATATAACACATACTTATAAGGAGTAATCATTATGTTTTCTCCTCTGGATAAGGGTGGGAGTTAAATAATTGAACAAAAGAATAATAAGCATCTTTATAAAGCATGAGGGAAACATGCATTCTGCCTCCTTGTAGTGGAAGAAATGAGTCTGAAATGATTTTTTTTCTTTCATTAGAAAGGTATCTTCTCATTGGGTTGGACACATAATACCAAACCCATAGATTCATTTGAAAAATCACAAACAAGGGGTGCCTGGGTGGCTCCCTTGATTAAGCGTCTAACTCTTGATTTCAGCTCAGGTCATAATCTCATGCTTTGTGAGTTTGAGTCCCACATCAGTCTCCATGCTGACTGTGCACAGCCTGGTTGGAGATTTTCTCTCTCCCCCTCTCTCTGTCCCTCCCCTGCTCTCTCTCTCTCTCTCTCTCTCTCTCTCTCTCAAAATAAAGAAACTGAAAAAAAACACAAACAATAAAGTAGTCATGGCACTGAAAATATGAAATATATAAAATCTATGTGGTTATAGATTTGTCTGAAAGGAAGCTTGATCTGTTTGTTTTGACATCATGACTATCAGTGACCAAGAAATTTCAAGGTCAGGAAAAAATACCACACTTAAGTCAAGTCCTTCCTGAAATGAAATAAAATTATTTGGCCTGTCTCCCATAATATAAACAATTTATGGATCTGAATTTTTTATCTGTTGAAATGGTAGAGTAAGTCATCATACACAATGTGCATTTTGAAGCTTAATAGAAGTATAGTAGAGTTTGCCTGATAGAAGCAAAATGAGGCCAAATGAAAGGATAATTCTAGACTGAAGAAAATAGTAGGGTAGAGTTAAGATGATGAAAATGATTGAGAAGAGCATGATTGATAGATTTTCCTATAGGTCTTTTCATTCTTCTAGAGCTTGACAATCAATTAGATTTCAAGATTCCTTTTAAAACTTCAAGTTCTTAAAGGAAAACAACAGCATATCTCTTTCAAGGCAGGAAATTACATATTTAATATCAGTTATGAAATATTACCATTCTATGTATTTCAAAAAGCCCAATAAATAGATATTTGCTAGTAACAGTAGATTGGGATGGTATAAGAATTTTAATTTTTAATTTTTCTAGTGGTATATATCATTCACCAACTAATCGGTGAATGTGCTACATAAACACCTTTATGAGCTCATAAAGAACAGTCCTAAAATATTTACTAAAAGTGGCAGATTCTAGAAGAAAGGAATTGTTAATGGTTGATAATACCCATGCTAGGGCAAGCAGAGGAGTTATAGACACAGCAGTCTGGTTCTTGTATCAAGGCATGTGGCTGATTTGCATGAGGCTATAAATTGGGAAGTAATTGAGACAGAGAAAGCATGTGACATCAAAGGTAAAATTGTGAATCAAAATATTGATTTGGTTAAAAGCTGGAAATATAAAATTTGAAGGTGAGGTTGCCAGAGTGATACACTTGTCTTTCCATCACTGTTGATCCTCTAAGGGAGAAAAATCACAGTAAAACAAAGCAGCCAAATTTCAGGCACAGAGAGGAGGAGCAGCCAGAGGCATGAATTATCCTTACACTGGACTGGAGAACCAGCCACTGAGTAATTGAGAACTGACTTCAGGTTGAATGTTGAATTTCCATCACGTGCCTGAGCTCTGTAGCCCTTAGGTAAAGATTTGATTTACATAGATTAGATCAATAAATAAAAGATAAATATAGGGGATAAATAAAAATCCATCTTCAGCAAATCACACTGTTTAGGTTTGTTTAGTTGAATTCTTTGTTGGAGACCAGCAGGCAAACTCTTCTGGCTTTCAAAATCAATTATCTAAGCTACTCTTCCTCCACAATACAAGAGGAAAATTAGCAAACAGTGCAAACAATTTGTGCACTTAGAAACTATACTTCAGACTCATTCAAAATATAGTTTTGGAAACAAGATACACTGTAACATCAGCAGGGTTATAATTTATTGAAGCATATCTTTTATCAATCCCATATATAAATTTTTTCAGGTTCAAATACTATAAAATCTTAGTTGTTTTTTTTTTATTGCAAGTTTAAAATTGTGGGCTAATTTGTTTCTTCTATAGCTATTTATTTAAAAGTTGTATTGCTAAAGTCAATTTTAAAAATTGCTCTCTTGTATCATCCTTATTTTAAAAATATTGTTGATTTATCTTAGGATCTGTATTTTATAATATATATAATGAAATTCATTATGATGAAAGATGCAGTTATTTCAACAGGCTCCAATATTATGAAGTCCACTGTGAAATCAATGATACATGATTAAAATATGTTCTGTATACATTTAAAATTAAACTAAATTAATAAAACTTAGAAATAAAATAATTTATGCTAAATGAAGTCTTTTAAATTTTGGTGTCTTTTAGAAGATTTTGTTGCTTCTTTAAATTGTGTCTTGGTGCATAAATGTTTTGAATGACTGACCTAAATAATTACATGCAGAATTTACCAGATTATTTTTTAATGATGTCTGTTGGAGTTAAAAGTGCAACTATATGAGGAAGATCACCGGAACTGAAATGTAAAATACATCAAATGTGTGATTCCAATCACACATTTGATGTATTTTACATCATCCCAATGTGGAATTGGGAATATTTCATATTCATCAGGACACCATATTTCAAGAGAAACAACTCTCTTCTGTTATCTATGCCTTAAATCTCAACTCTGCACATCCCCACTTGTAGGTCAATATTTCTAATGAAAAATGACACAACAGTGCTGGCTAGTCTCACTTGAAATTCATAATCATGAATCTCTTATGAGCACTCAACACTGCCAGCAGCCCACATATATATTTGCCTGGTGAGCTTTCCTTTCCAGTCTCTGAGAAGGCGATTTCATACCACCTGTTCCTTACCAAATCATTACTCAATCCCTGATGCATTCTTCAGCTCATGATTTTGCCTATTTCACTATATATATAAAGAAATTAAGGAAAATCCTTATCTTCTCCCAATTAAATGAGCTAACAACTTACATCTGTACTAAATACTTATTCCTTTGTTCCTATTCTCTGTTCCAAGTTTCAATTTGCTTGATTTCCGAATTTCATCTCCTCTAGGATACTCAGTAGTTTGGTTAGGCAATTATATTGTTTATGTTCTATACCAGCAATGTTTCCCTATCTTCAGAGTCATTCCCATCAGCATAAAGTCTATTTTATGTTTAGATCTCTCTTGACCACATAATTTACTTTGAAAATTCTTTCATCTCCGTAATTACTAGCAAAATATCCTGAACAAAAATCAAGTTGTGTACAGTCAATATCTCATAGAGCCTCTAATCTTCCTTCCCACTTTACCTTCTCTGATTCAAAGAAACTGTTCTTTGTCAGTCATCAGTGACATTCACATTGTAATATCCAATGCTCATTTTCAATTTGTACCTGATCCCACCTCTAAGCAGCAGACAGCATCACTATGGACGTCACTCTCTGTTTTCTTGAGGTATTTTTGGATTGTGCTTTCCATAACTACATACTACTCTGATTTTCTTCTTGTCTCACTAGTTCTCCTTCTCTTCCCCATTGTTTCCTCTTTGCATACAATCAAATTTTGAATGTTGACATATCTCACGACTCTGCCCTAGAATTCCTTTTCATCTCTATATCATGTTCAGAAACAGAGAAGAAGGGCCTTGTTGCAAACACAACATGTTTGTTGTCTGTGTCTGGTATGAACTTCAGATCTCCTTAAGACTGGCTTCTTTTGCACATCAGATTCTAGCTCAGTCTCTTCTCTTTAGGGGTGATTAACAGACTACTCTGTTGAAGATACCTACTTATTTCCTCCAACATTACAGCTCTTTGCCATACCTATTTCTTTTACTCTCTCTTAGGACTTCTTTCTTTCTTTTTTTTTTAAACATTTATTTATTTTTGAAAGACAGAGACAGAGCATGATCAGGGGAGGGGCAGAGAGAGAGAGGGAGACAGAATCCGAAGCAGGCTCCAGGCTCTGAGCTGTCAGCACAGAGCCCGACATGGCCCGAACTCACAAACTAAGAGACAATGACCTGAGCCAAAGTCGAAGGCTCAACTGACTGAGCCACCCAGGCACCCTAGAACTTCTTTCTTTTTTAAATCTATGTTTATTTATCTAAATTCAACTTAGTTAACATACAGTGTAGTGTGGGTTTCAGAAGTAGAACCCAGTGATTCATCACTTACATATAACACCCAGTGCTCATCTCAACAAGTGCCCTCCTTAATGCCCATCATCCATTTAGCCCATCCCCCATCCGCCTTCACTCCAGCAACCCTCAGTTTGTTCCGTGTATTTAAGAATCTCTTACAGGTTGTCTCCTTCTCTATTTTTATCTTATTTTTCCTTCACTTCCCCGATGTTCATATGTTGTGTTTCTTAAATTCTCTTAGGACTTATTTCTATTGAAATGATCTCAATTACTTACTTATCTACTTTTGTCTTCTTCTAAAATGTAAGCTTATCTATATGCATTATTTATGTTTAGAAAAATGACTGGTAAAGCACCTGACATATAATAGGTGATCAATATATATTTGTTGAATAAATGATAATAGTTTGAAAATTCTAAAATATCAATATTGTAACACGTTGAAAGTAACATTAAGTTTTGGGGCCCCTGGGTGGCTTAGTCGGTTGAGCGTCCGACTGGGCTCAGGTCAGGATCTCGCAGTTTGTGAGTTTGAGCCCCACATTGGGCAGTGTGCTAACTCAGAGCCTGGAGCCTGTTTCAGATTCTGTGTCTCCATCTCTGCCCTTTCCCTGCTCATGCTCTCTCTCTGTCTCTCAAAAATTAATAAACGTTAAATAAAAAAAATTTTTTTAAAGTAACATTAAGTTTTAATAAAATAAGTTATACGTTTCAGCTTAGGAAAATAAAAACTAATATTGATTAAATTCTTTACAGAACTGTGAAGACAATGATTATAGTAAACACTCTCTTCTTCACTCTTTCTTGAAATAATAACAATTTGAGAGGTGTATTCCATGAACTTTACTTCAACTTAATTTACCTAAAGGTAAATATAGTGGATGCACATGTTACATTGCAGGTGAGGAAACTGACCTGTGACAGGTGAAATACTCCACACTTTCTAATGAAAAATTAGGATGGTTAACTTACTGAAAGGGTCTTGAAAACAAATTTGACATAAAGCAAGAATTATTACAGGTTTTGAAAAGCAGAACATTACAAAAAATACTGAGAATGATACATCAAGGAAAAGTTGACTAATAAATTGGAAGGAAACCTGAGGAAAGTCTGTGCACAGTATGGGTACAGATAGTTTGGTAAATAGTACCTAGGAACTTGAGATTGGGCAGTTATTTAGGCCATAGAAAGGCAGGTCAAATTTAAAATGGACATAGAATTTTTAGACTTACTGATAAATTAGATGTGGAAGAGGATGGGCTTAGGAGAGTAAAGGGTTTTAGTTTTCGGCTTGGGCAAATAGAGAAGAATCATAGCAGCAGCAGTGAGAAGGGAAAAGGGTGACATCCAGAAATAATGATAAGTTATGGGAAATAGGATAGATTCAGTTTTCAATGTCAATGTTAAGATTTAACAATATATCAAAATTAAACTAACATCATGTCTGAGACAGAATATAAACAGTGGTGATATAAATAAAGGAGGATGAACCCTTTCTTCCTTTCCGTAACCTCCAGGCAAATTCAAACTCTGGTTGTGTATCACCCTTATCTTCCTTTTAAACCACATTGTGGTTTTTTTTCATTATAAGACAGTGGATATGTGCTAAGGCACTCTAAAAATTTGCCTAACTCCCTTAAAACACCACTCTCCCCATAATTACATTACAGCGAGCTAGAGCACAGTAATGTGGTTGTGGCTGGGTCCTTTCTCATCATAAACAGCGTTATAGGTTTCAGGCCTATTTCACTCTAATCAGCTTTGTTTTCCTTGTTTTCCTTTAAGAGAGTATTTTATTCAAACTCAGTAATCACTACCCCTTCACCCCTTCTTGCACCAAAAATGGAAGCATTACCTAAATTAGTGTTTCATAGGTATGGGTATCAAGTCACCATTAAAACACACACACACACACACACACACACACACACACACACACACAAATATTCTTGCTCTAAATGCTCTAAATATTTTGTTTTAAATGTGTAGGATTTTGACTTACAAGGGTTTTTGTTTTAAAATTTTAAATAGTTACTAAATCCATCTCCACCCATGTGCATGTGTGTGTGTGTGTGTGTGTGTATATATGTGTATATATATATATATATATATGTGTGTGTGTGTGTGTGTGTGTGTGTGTGTATATATATGTATATATATATATATATATGTGTGTGTGTGTGTGTGTGTGTGTGTGTGTGTGTATATATGTATATATATATGTATATATATATATATACATATATATATACATATATATATATCATGGAGAAATTTTTTATCATAGAGCTTCAAAATGACTGTCTTTAAAAGGATTGAGAATTTAAGTGTTACACTGAAGAATATATTTACCCTACAGATTCTGCTGGAAATTCAGTATACAGAGCACATACTGTGCTCGGTTGGAATCATACTTGAAAATCTCTCAGGAAACCATGTTTGATACCAACACAGACAGTTTTCTTTTTTTTTTATTTCCTCTTACTGGTCTGTCTAATCACTATTACTTTATTTAGCAATGCCA